>NW_026623247.1:2136534-2189778 GCF_030028575.1 Malurus melanocephalus
AAGTTATTTTTTTTTTCCATTTCACATTTCCCCTACAGAATGTGCCTGATCATTGCTGACTCTAATAAGCAACTAGCAGAGCAATCAATGAAACTCTTACAAAATGCTTTTTACATTATAACAGTGTTTTCTTAGCAATTTTTTTAACCTCTAGTCAGAGGGAGGAGAAAGATGTTAATCTTGTCCATCACTCTGCTAAGAAATGCAAGAAAAACAATCAATGGGTACATGGATATAAAACAGCTTGAAAGTAGCCCTTTTTCCTGGTATTGGCCCTGGTTACTGCTCACATGTTGTACAGCATRTAATCATCTAAATGCTGAACCTAAAACATTGTCTTGGGAATTCTGATGAAGAATATCCAGGAGCCTCTCTCACTGCAACTGGAATGATAGTTCCAGCGGGTGGATGGCATAGTTTCATGTCGGGSTGGAAGGGAGGACAGGCATATTGTCAAAAACAAAGATAGGTCTTCATTTCTTGTTAGGTGGAGATTTCTTTTACCAAAATGCCGTTAGCTGAAGACGAAAGAGAATATTTTTTTTAATCTAGTGTGAATGTTTTGTTACATCAGATGATTATGGTTTTCATCATTTTATGTCAATTTAAATAATGAATGGTACTTTTGCTACTTGGTTTTCCCACAACACACAAATATAATTTTTGATCAAATTAATGGTTTAAATTCGCCAGTAATGATCAGCTATCAGTATTAATACAAACTGATAATTGGTTTTTATTAGTATTTTGGAAAAACATGCTAATCAAATGAAGGACTAAAGGGGGGGGGGGTGAGGGGGAAGCGAATATTATAATTTTAGCCCAGCACACTGAAAGATTAGCCAGCTGTAGATAAATACACAACTTTGTGTTTTGACAGGAATGTGCATCTGTTTCCCATTAACTTTGCTTGAGACAAGCAAGGAGTCAAGGTTTTCCCTGATTTAATTTGAAAAGCAATTTGGGTTTCCTGTGCCTCAGCTGGAGGTATTGTTGGTATGGAATCAGAAATGCCCTAACTGTCCTCGGAGTTTCATTTTCCACAAAGAATAATACCTGCAGAAATTCATACAGGATGTCAAGAAGTGTTATATGTGGGCYCTCAGTGCTCTTCAGTGTTTCTAATGTAAATTCACATGAGTTTCATTCTTTTTGCCACACAAAACGACCAACTTGGAAAAGATAATAACTTAATAAACACTGTTTAGCATAACCCACAGTGTAATTCTGTCCAGAGGAGGAGCTAAAATTCCACTGAAATGACATGACTGACCTGAGTAGCCAAGACTGTTGCTCACAGGGGTGAAATGGAGCCCCCACGGACAGCTGCCAGGCTCTGCTTGCACATGATGTTCAGAAAGGTCTGAACACATCACCTGTGACAGCAAGGTTCTTGGTATTTCTCGGGCTCTGTAAACAGAAGTAGAGGCTCTCCAAACTCTTGCTTGCTTATTTCAGCCATGGCCTTGGCTCCTGTGACCAACATAGAATGCTGATGGTATATTTGTATGAATAATTCAACATCATTATAAATATAATTACCATCTGTTAGTTCCTTTTAGTGGATTTATTTACAAACTATGCTTCACTGTCTTTTGAACAGGAAAGGAATTCTTCTGAGGCATTCAGATTGTCAAGACATTAAAATATCARCACTTCTATGACTCTCTTCTTCAGGTGAAATCTAAATCCCACTGGAGTCATCTCTGGATTTTGCCACAGAACTTGATGTGGTTGGTATTTCTTACCTCTTGGTTCCCTGATGACTGAGAGAGCTCTGGAAAGTCAGGCATAGGAATTGTGATTTTTAACATCCTGTGCTCAGGTAAATAGTCTTACATGCAGACAGATTTTTATCTAATGTACTAGCCACTTATGTTTCCTCTTRACCAGAATAATCCAAAAGACACAGGGTCTTAACTCAGCTGCCTCAAAAAGGGCAATGCTGGTTATTGTTTGTAGCTTACTTGTTTTCGGTTTGTGCTGTTTTAAGAACTTGTAAAAACTATTGTAATGTTCAGTCACTGCCACTTTTGAGGAAAAAACTTGCACTGTTTTTTGACAATGTAAACTGTATTGCTTTTTTTTCTGGCTTTGAACTGTACTAGGCATTGTAAGATCACACCATTACTGAGTATTTAAGGAAGCTTCAAATGATTCAGTTGTTTAATGATCCAGAAAAAGAAATTAACCTGAAAAACTGTTTGCCTGATTGTGACTGTAGTATATAACTCCTCAAAATGAATAGAAAACACTAAAAGACTTAATTTAGGCTGTTATAATACAAACATTAGCATTTCTTTAAAATTCAAAAATGTTTTTCCTGGGTTTTCATTGKTTTTGGGTCTTTTACATGTTTACTTTGTATCCAGACACTTGGRTTTTTTAGGTGAAAGTCAAAAGAATTTCATCAGAGCAGTTCACCTCATGCCTCATATCTTGGAGACCCTGTTGATCTCAAAAAGCAAGAAAGCAAGAAAAGCAGGTTACTCTGCTGCTCTATCAAACTTGGTTTAGGTTATGCCATGTTATTCCTGGAAAATATACATCTTCTAGTGCTTTTTTCTGCTATTAACATTTTTTAGTGTATGAGATTTTCATTTTTCACATCAAGATTCTCCAGTGTAACTGATCCCACAGCTAAGACACCTTGTAATTTATTAGTCCATATTTGTAGCTGATAYGTGACATGTTTGTCCTATCATACCACATAAATATTCTCTCAGCACTGCAGCAACATTATCTAATAAAAACATGATGAACAAAACTTCTTTGCAGTCTCCATGTTTTTTTACTAAAATCAGAGCCAAATGCTTACAAATTCTACTCAGGCAGCTGAAAATTTGACTTATGACATTCACTAACAAGTGATAATTATTCATATAGAGGCTGTATTCTCTTGCTACATATGGGTTGTTGTGATCTTGAAACAAAATTGATGAGTGCTATCATCAGGTATGGGAAATTGCATTAAAAAGTTAATTTGCAATTAATAGCTATTCTTAACAAAATGTGTTTTTTTTTGTTTTTTCCCATCAGACATTATACCTCAATTTAAGGGCTCCAGAGATCTCTTACAATCAGTATCAGGGCAATGTCATCCCTGACTGGAGCTCAAAACAATTCTGTAACTAACATGAGAAGAACCTTTTTAATGATATGACCTCCAGTCTCAGAAGGATATAGCAATACYAATATCTGTGTAAACAACCTTCCCTCACTTCTCAGATCCAGATCAAGATGCTTGGGTAATCAAATGATGAAGCAGTGGCTGGAAGTGTGACCTTTCCTACTTTGACTGTAATGTCTCAAGAGTCTTCAGGTTTGTARTATTTCTTGCTGTTGGTGCAAATACCTGCAGTTGAAATGTGTGCAAGTCCTAGACCGTTTTTTGTGTGGAGGTAACATTTGATCATTCAAAACATGGGCTGGTTTGGAACAGAAGAATTTTTTTTTTCTTCTGGCTGGTATTAGCACACATTTTCTTGATCTCTTCATAAAGCCCTGGCCATGCCAGGTTCTGAGAACTTTCTTGGTGACACACAACATCTGTTGCTGTCTATGGAAACCTTGGCCTTCTGGGCTCCGTGTGACCCAAGAGCCATCAGATAATGTTTACACAGAATTATTTGTAACACTGCTGATAACAAAAAGTGAGTGCTGCTTTTTCACATGCATTGGTACATTTTTTTGAGCAGTCAGAGCAGCACATCCCTACCCAAGCCATACTTTGGAAGCGTAGCCTATATGTGCCTGTCTTCAGTCAAACCTTTTCCTGTCCTGGAAGGTTTCCAAGGTTTCCATGTGTTAAAMCAGTGTTTTCCCTTACTAAATAAATAATTAAAAATTGATTTAGTTGCGTTTTCTCTTACTAAATCAAGGATTGAAATGAAAATGACAAATACCCAAATGTACATCCAATGACTAATGTGAGAAAATACTTTCTTACACCCCTAGTGTATTTCCATAGCTGTGCCAGAATTCTGAGAAAGTTCTGGCAGCTGAGTTTGAGAAATACAACACTTTTTTTTTATTTTATTTCATTATATCTTTCATTAAGAAAGGAAYGATCTCTGACCCAGAGAGCTGAATAAACAGCCTTGCACAGACTTTGGTGGACTGTGGATAAGTCCTGTGGGATTTGTCTGCAAAGGCAGGTTTTGCTAGGTTTTGTCCCATCTAATGATTAAAATTCTTATATAAGCATTATGAAGTCACACCAGTCAGGGGAAAGCAGCATGTGCCTATCAGCACTACTTTAGTGTCTGCATAAGGAGGAGAGGAACCATGTCCAGTGAGTTCCTATGTTCCTCTGTACAAAAGGGGACTCTAACCTCGACAGAGATTTCCGTTTAGTTCAGTCAGATGAATCCCATCAGAAAATTTAATTCTCAGTTCTTCCCCTGTGAGTTCCCTACCAGTTCCTGAAATATCTCTGTCACGACAAAGCATTTATTAAATAACATGTGTCACAAAAGTCAGCACTGTAAGTGAGATGATTATTGCAATGCATGTCTAAGTTGTAAAAGCAGCTAAGAATACCTGCTCCTTTATGTCTTGGGTTGAGATTGTTTAAGGGGTAATTTTTCTGACCATTTTAACAGTAAAAAATGGACTACATTTTTCTATTAGCACTTGGAGTTGCAAATCTGAAAGRGGTGTTGTTATGATGTGATATTAACTTTGAAAAAATCAGCCAATTATAACTTTTTCTTGCACATGTAACTCTTCATTATGATCCTTCCCTTTAGATTCTGGCTTGAGCRAAATAAACCAGTGTAATAAGATACATAACCACTTTGCTTATGTAAACCATGTGATATTATTTATGAAAAAGAAAAAGCTAAATCATATTGTTTTGTAAAAAAAGATGCTTTTYAGCACCACAGCCTCATGACTTAAAGTCTCTGAAGAGTAGAGTGAACTCTTTGGGGAGAAAAGATTAGCAGTCCTGAAATTCCAAAGCAGGTAATTGCTTTGAGAACCTGTGTTCTCTGTGCACATTTGAAGACCATAATAAATGTATTTTCCACTAGAAAAAATACACTTTAAAAAAATAYGCACAATGTTCAGCATTACTAATAAATTATTCCAGTTTTGTCAGAAGTACGGGAGAATTGCAAAATTACTTTTGGGGACTTTAAATGGAGCAAAAATTTTCACCTTTCATTCACTCATGCAGTGATGGGAACAATCATTCAGCATCAGGAAAGCCGGACTGCATGCTCCCCTCAGCCACAGGGGTCTGCATTAATCTTTTTCAACTCCTAAGAAAATGAATGCTATAATTTGCTGATTGTACACTAACCAGGCTTGTGGTTGATGATGGAACATTTTGCAGCCCAGAGCAGAACTCCTAGAACTGAAAAACAAGCAAGAATTTGTAGCACAATAATTACACTTGGTTAGAGTTGTATATAAATCTGTGAACCATCAGATGTTGGATATGACTGTTGATTCTGTTAAGAGCTGTAATATGAGTGAGTTATTTCATTCCTTCCTCTCCATTTCTGAAAGTACATAAAATCCCACACTCCAAAAGTCATTAAAACACTCTATTCTTCACAGATATTTATATGCTTTAACAAAGTCTACTCTTCTGTTTCAGGAAAAGAGAAAGCTGAGAGCAAAGATGCTGGAAATCTAAGAGATTTTCAGCAATTAGAATGGATGTTTCAAGCACCGTAGTGGCAGGTTCAGAGAGGAGGGTCAGAAAAGATTTGTATAATACATGGCCTTTTGTATGCTTCTTAGGATGAAAAAAAAAAAAAAAAAACCAAAACTGTCCTCACAAGGCAAACATGACAGTAAAAAGCATACAGATACCGTGAAGTTTATTTCATTATACCAGTGTGATAGACAGAGGGGAAAAAAAGTTTGAAAAAATGTTCTTTTCTAGAGGTGTTTCAAAAAATTGACAGAGACTGTTGGTGTCAGCAAGCATGAAGCAGTATTTCTAATTGCTCTCAGACTATTTCATGAACCCAAGTGGACTCCCTTAAATGCACTCTACATTATGAGTKACATTTGTTGCACAGGCATCACTGGTGTAAAAGTCTGGTGTCAAATTTCTCTGTAGCAATGAGAAATTCTTGTCAATCTCCACCGACCCAGAAGAAGCTGAAACTGCCACACAAGTTCTGAAGCTTAAGAACAAGTGAGAAATTCTGGTTTTGTCCTAGCACAACAGTGTTTTGACATGCTGACTGCTGAATATTGTTATTTTGGTGACAATTTTTAGAATTCTTCCAAAGACATGACTGTTGGATGCTGAGGAAACAGATTTGTTTCTTTAGGGTAAAACCAAGAGACAGCAGAGAAATGAATTTTGGAAAGACAGAAATAAACTATATATATTCAGAAAACACAATCAGGTCTTTTTAAAGTAATTTAGGCAGCTCTCTTATCACTGAGCTAYAAAATTATCTGAAACTAGGAGTACAGGTAATTTTTCTTTTACTTGATCTTGGTATAATTTTCATGAGCAATTTCTGCTGTTATTTCTAGCCTAGAATATGATTCATCAACTTGAAATCATTATAAACCCTGCAATTATTATTAGACATTTGAGTTCATTGACAAGCAACAGACAAGCTTCTATCTACAAAAAAAAAAGTGGTGCCAGGTTTTTCATTGTCTGTGTGTGACTAACTATCCATGGGAAATAACTAAATGATGAAAATCAACACAGTTCTATTTATAAGGAGTGAGAGAAATGAAAAATAAAGTAAGAAAGAATATAATAACAGTGTCATTGGATAGCACCAGGAGTACTTTCTGTCCGACTTTTCAAAAAAATAAGACAACTCTGACTTGTCAGCTTAGGAGGACAAGCCATCAYCACAGAAGAGCTGTCAGCCTCTGTGACTGGTTTAGGTTGGTGCCATAGCATTTAAGAAGATATGCAAATTGGAGCATTTTATGTACCTGGATCCGTTGTTGAGAGAGCCAACATTTTGTGCTGGACTTTCAGGCATGTATAATCAAACACAATTTATTGTGCCATCAGATACTTGGCCATGTCCAGCTCTTCCAAAGCTGTTGTCAGACACATTTGCAGCAGGATGATCAATTTGATACATAATACAAGATTATCTGGAGATCACTTCCAACACAAGAAAAATTTCTGTATTTAGAACAGACTTTTATGAAAAMCTGCACAAGTGTCAGAAGTACAATGAAGTTTAACAAGGTAATGAAAAATACATATTAACTGATGAAGTTATTTAGGAGAACTTGGTTAAATTATTTTTGTCTTCAGTTTCTTCCAGACTGGTTTGTCTCTGCCTACCGATACAATTCCTCTTTGGAAGTGAGGAAGTGCAAATGGCTGGTGTTTGGCACTCYAGTTGGTTCTTTTCTCACAAACACACATGAAAATAGGAATTAATACCTCCAATATTAGTACCTCCAATATGTCTTTTGGAAATAACCACATCTTTGTGTCCTATTTATAGAGCATGGTAGCTTAGTAAGTTTCCCATCAGACAGAGCGATGGATGTTCTGTGGCATGCCGACCTCCAACTTATTTTAAAAGATCTTTCCTACAGTCACAGAAAGGAGATTTTGTCAAGAAGTTCGTGATTTGTGATTAGGATCCTTTGTAATAGACTGTCCTTGCTAATTTTAGCTGYGTTATTTTTCAGTGAAGTACATTTCAACCAATGGCTTTAGAACAGTAAATGAAAATAGTGTGCTCTGACACAGAAGGAGCTGTGCGCTGTTCCTTCACGCTGACATAAACCCACTGAAATCCAGTGATGTAAGTCCACCATAGAATACATGACTCAGAACAAAAAAATACAAAAATATCAATGTTTTTCGGTCAGTAAAATTGTCCCTAAGGTTATGCACATTTAATTTGTGGTGATGATATAGCACCACATTAGGATTAATGTGTTTTTTTTTGCTTTTTTGTGTTTTTTAAAGTAGAGAATATTTTTATAGGTAGCTGTTAAAACTAAGTTTGTGACCAGGTTGTGTATATTTGCTCTCTGTCGCATGTATTGTATGATGATTAACCCATTTTATTTTTCTTCCTGACACTTTTAAATCCTGACACTTTTCCTTCTTCTTTGCAAAATTAGTCATACTTTTCAAATTATATATTGAACAAGTTCTGGCTGCTTCCTTCAAGCTCTAAAACAGGTTTTAAGAGACAAGGTTTAAGGACRACTTGGTTGGCATTAATGCTGTCATTCACAGCATCTGTCTTGTCAAACATCACACCAGGTAGTACAAAAACAAGCTTTGTTAATAAGTTCACAGTATTGGTTCACAGATCATTGGGTAAGATTTGGCAGCCTGTGTTACTAAAAGAAGCAGAACAAATTTTTGCAATATTACTCCCTGAGTTTAAAACCTGACTCCCACTGGGTTGCTCATGGATGACRTTTCATGGATAAATAAAATTACTGAGAAAAATTATACTAAAATGACACAGGTGTCTGGTTTTACCTTGCTTTGACAGTCAAACTGTAGCAAACAAATTAACATTACCGCAATTTGGAAGCAGAAAGTTATTCTGCAGCATGCTGAGACCTCCCTCAGAYAGCAGAGGAAGCAGGACAATGTGATCCCTCTCTTATTTTCTAATTCACTGTTCTCACAAACTTTTAATCTTGTCAGTCTCCCYCAAATATTTCATTTTTCTGTAACATACAAAGCATACTGGTACAGTTCTGGGTAGCRTATCTAAAACATTGTAAAAAGTATACATCCTATGTATTTTTGGCACAAACTTGTGAGGCAATAGATCAATTAAAGCATCTTTCTGTGGATCCAGGAAGCATATCTGGGAATCGGTCTGCATGTGTGTTGGGAGCTACATCAGTAAATACAGGTGCATGTGTTATTTGGTTATTGGTTATCTGAMAGAGAACTAGAGAACAGGTATCAAAGTAAGCTGGTTATATTGCCTGTTTTTGTGATCCTGACTATGTCCACAACTATAGTTAAATTCAGAKGTTATCTTTGCTTCCTTACTTAGCACACTGACCTCTAACTTTGATTCCCTATCTGCTGACACCAATCTTTTTCTGTTACTCAACATGAAAGGGGCAAATGCAACTTCACAGAATCACTGAGTATCCTGGCTTGCAAGGGACCCATTAGGATCACCGAGSCCAACTCCTGGCCCTGAGCAGAACTCCCCAAGAGTCACACCCTGTGCCTGAGAGCACTGTCCAAACACTTCCTGAGCTCTGTCAGGCTGCGCTGTCCCCACTTCCCTGAGGAGCCTGTTCCAATGACCAACCACCCTCTGGTGGCTGCACTCGATGGTTCTTGTGGGTCCCTTCCAATGCAGAATCTTCTGTGATCCTGTGAACCTGTTTARCAAGACTTGGAAAGGTTGACAAAGCCAAATAGTTTGATTCTCAGTATATAAGTCCACCACTATGAGTACAATAAACATAAAGATAAGTGTTTCTACCAAGGTCATATCAAAATATAGGAAGCAATTAAAAGCCTTTCCAGGCCTAGTGATTTCAAATGTTAAGACAAAAGAATTCAGACTGCAGTTGAAAAGAAATGAGTCAAATGYGAGAAATGATGGAACTCATTTAAGGATACCTTCTTGCCCGTGCAAAAACAGACCCATTAATACAACGCAGARTGAAGGGTTTGGGAGATGTAAACAGATATCGGTCCAGGGTCTAAATTAAGTACTCTGAATTAGGCCACAGAGTTATGTATCTCTTCRCTGACTCCAAGGACCCTTAGGGAGCTTTGCCTCTGAACATTTTTATCTGCTAAAATGACTCACGTGAATAGRTATCTGCCACCAACTTCAACATACTCACAGATTCTCTTTTCTTAGACTGTTATTTCACTTCTATAATAAATGCCTACTTTTTAGAAAATTTTTCAATATTCTTAAAGAACAAATGACATAAAGATTCAATAAAATTATTTAATTACAGTAATTTACAAGGGATGATACAGGTATACTTAGTAATTCTTCTATCATTTGAAACACAGCAATAGTCCCAAAGTTTACATTAATTACCAGCACTGAACCTCATTGCTTATCCTTCAGCCAGTGTCAGTACACATCCCAGATGAAAGGAGGCCGCTGTTTCCATCTGCTAATTAAGAAATTTAGAATTTTTTCACCTTAGTCTGATTTCTTTACATCACCAAACACCTAAACACAAGGGGCAGGCTCTAACATTCAGTTTGATATTTGTGGGTGATGACACCCACTTAGTCCTTAGAAAGGGACCTGAAACATTTGCATAACTTACTGGGAAATTAAATTGCTGGTATAAGTGCAAATGTATTAAAGTAATTACTCTGTAAGTATGAAAAATGCTTACCCTGGATTTACCAAATTAATAAAACATTAAGAACTAGAAAACAACACTTTTCAAYATTTCTGAAAAAGACATAAAATTCACTTCAACAAGGACTTAGAAGTGTCCATTTAAACTTACAGAAACTGTACCTTTAGGAAAGTTAACCAAAAATTGTGCTTGACAAGCTACATATTGATAGATATATATGTATATATATATATATATATATATATATATATATATATACACACAAGTGACAGTTTTAAAAAGTGCATATTTAACAAGTAATCTAGACACATCCAGAAGCAAATTTGGGTAATGAGTTTGGACAATGATTAGAGAAGCAAAAGGGTAGGGGATGGTGGTTCTTTTATTTTCTCCTCAACAGAAGACATAAGCGATTGGTATTCATATACAGTCTAGAATCACACCAAATAAACTGTCCCAAAGAGAAGGAACRATTTCCTGGGATTGATCCATCGGAAAAGAGGATGTAAACTTCATTTATTGTTGTATCTTAGTACCTTAGGTCCCAGATAGATAAGTTTAAGGGAAGAGACAACAAGAACTGTTTCACTTTCTTTCTGATTACACAAAGGACAAGTTCCCTATAGCTCAGAGAGCTGCCACAGGGGAGATTTCTGCCTGAAAAATTGCTCTGTTTACTCGGCCTGAAAATGACCTCTCTCCTGTCTACCTCTAGCCCGTTGTTAATCAACCAGCTCAAACAGGGAAACAAACTGGAGGATCACTTTCCCTCTTCATGACAACTTACATTTTGTACTCACATAAAAACCCGTCTGGGATGCTTGTGTGACAGAACCTCCTGGCAACAGAAACATGGCATAATTTTTCACACTTTGATAACCTGTGAGTTAATARGCTTAGATTATAGTCTTTGTAAAAGTGAAGTAAAAAAATCAGTGTTAATTTATTTTCACAAATATTCATACTTATTTCCACAAATCTAATCACCCAAGAGGTAACTAGTRGACCATTTTTATTTCTAGATAAGAAGTAGGGAAGCCATCAGAATTACTTTGACGGAGCTACTTAGAAACTATTAATTAACTGCGTTAAGATTTTGATATGAAGTTTCACAGCTGCACTGACTGGAGAGAATTTTGGAGGGTTTTTTTACCAGTAAGCCAATACAGCTCGTTCTTACTCAACCAAAACCATCCTTCAAAACACTCTACCATGCTGAGATTAGACCAGATGACACACTCTGGATGTTATTGAGACAGGGAGARTAACGAAGATATCCATACTTTGTAAGTGTGCTAGAAAAATTTGTGTGTGCRGCCTCTATAACTGAAAGAAAGACTAATATTTTAGTCAGCTTTCCTCTTTTGAAAATGAAATATAGAGTAAAATGAAATGCCCACATGGGGGAGTTATTGCAGAACAGTTAGGCCTATGTCACTTTTAATGTAAGAACTCAAATCTTTGTAAAGATCGCTGGAACTGACAGTGGTACGAAACAGAACAGTGTTATTCTCTGTAAGCAAAGCACTGGGCACCTCTCATTTGTGTCTTCTTCATATGGCAGATTGGTCTAAATTACTCTTTTTTCCACGTAGGTTAATGGTAGTGACAAGTTTACAGTATAGAACAAAAATTCTGGATGTCCAAACATGACCTGAATACGCCCATGAAAATTATTCCACATTTATTTAAAAAGTCATCATTCTTAAAAAAAWTTGTGTGCAGCCATGCTTGGATATCAGCTTCTGATTGAGCAAGAATTTTGAAAAGAGCCCAGTACCGTCTATCATTGTTGAAATTTCAGGCAGCATAAACTGGAAGTGACATGTAGCTGAAAGGAACTCCACAGAGTTTGCCATGAACACAATAGAGCTGGCTGTGGCTGTTCAAACYGCTCTCTTCACATCCAAGAGCCAGAAGCACGCATGCACTCGTCCGCTGGGGCACTTTGGATGCCCCGGGCAAAACAGTGACGCAACAGATATCATACGTCCTCAAAGCAAAATCAAATGTCATCTTTGCTGCCTAATTCCAAACGGGAATAAAGGCACACAGCGAGAAAGCACACGACAGAAACAGAGTTTGCTTTCTAAAACATCACTGTGGCAAGAAAGGGAAGGCTCTTAACTGTGGAGAACTAGAAAAAGTTGTCCATAGAACAGTTCTTCTACAACTGGTAGACATCAGTGAGATACAGGCAAATCCCTGGGGAATTGCATACTTAGGCATGAGCAATTTAAGGAAAGAATTCTAGGCACCCAGATCTTACATTTTGGGTATTGTAAATCAAATTCACTTCAGCATTTATGTGTGATTCCACAGATGAATAAGATTTTTTGGCTCTGCAAAGAGATAAATCTACAGTTTAGGACTGATCTGAAAGAGAGCAAGCAAATGGCAATCCCTGTGAGACTGCAAAGGCATGCCAATGGTTTTCAGTGGTTAGTGGTCTTTGAAAATGAAAGCAATTTTTTGAGTGTGTAATATTTGCATTTAATATTAGAATTTATTATTTAAAAAACTAATGAGCACTTGCACACCAAAGTGGCATAATCACCTGTGAAAGGTAAATCACCAACTTTTCTGATGCTGCCAATATTGACTGTGTGCTGGGTACATCTTTGGTGCTCCTGAACAGTTTAAACTATTGTTCATGAATCATATAAGCTTGCATTGTTACTAGATGGCAAATTTGTGATTTCATTCATTTGCTCAAATTTTTGAGATCTTTGTACTCCGAAAAACTCATTAATCAATGTGGTGCATTGATCCAATGACAAGTCAGCTTATTGCTCACGTTTGCCTCAGTCCTTTCCTGAGGAAAGTCAGGAATGTTTCTCCTGCAAGAAAAGAGAAGAAAGCTGTTAAATGGTTTGACAGTGTTTAGCCACTGTATAAAAAGAGATTACCTGAGTAATGCAACTTGTTGATGAAGATGGTAAACCTTGATTGGAAGCATTGATCACAGGCACTTCCAAATCACATTTTTAAACAAGCACAAGGAAAACTTACACCAGTACAAGGCCTGAGAGCAGAAAACATTTCACTGACACATCAGATATTCAGCAGTATAACATTATCCAACCAGCTTCTTCCTAGGGGAATAAATTCAGGTACGTGCTTCTGATCTCATTGTTATGAACAGATTTGTCATTCACTCTGGATAGACCAGAGCTTATCTCGGAGTGCTCACTGTCTCAGCAGAATTCTCTGTCATAAGGATCATTGAAAATCCCCAGACTTTGATATGYGCCTACTCTGTGGCAAAACTTCTAAAAATTCTTGCTTGTAACGTGGCATCCAGATGATAGCCCAGTTAGACAGATAGACTAAATCCGGTGTCYTTTGGTGCATAAACTAAAGCCTCAGGGAAGAGGGGTCCAGTCCAGTTATATATTGAAACAGAGATAAAGTCAGAAGTCCAAGGTGTTTAATAGCACCAAATGTGTAACRATGGCCTGATCCAGAGATAGCTAAAGTCCATGAACAGACTCWTATGACTTTTGCAGGACTTCAGTTGAACAACTATTTTGTTCATATTTTTTCTTCTTAACATAGATGTGACAGTTTTCCTGTTTTTAACTATTTGCTGCTTTTAGCCTAACTTCTAAAAGTCTTCATTTGTTGTCTGTGAAAATTTCTWTTGTTGCAGCTGAGGAATATAGGTATTTCTTCATTTGTGAAGAAAGAGGGAATAGTGTATGGTTGCTAATGAAGTGTTAGAAYATCACTCCTACTCATATTCCAGCCTAGCTCATATTTATTTTAGTACAAAAATAGTGAAGGAAGTAATTCATTTAAACCAGCCTTATGTGTCCAACAATGCTGTTTTGCTCTGTGAGCAATCGTGCTTTTCAGCTAGAAGCTATGCAATACCAGGAATAATTAAAGAAAACTGAAATTGAATGCTAGTTTTTTGTTTTTTATTTTGGAATAAGTAAAGAATAAGTAAAGAATAAGTAAAGAATAAGTAAAATTTTTAAAGTCAAGACCTCTTCTGTAGCCCGTGATTGAAGAGCAGTGACCGAATCTGTAAAAATAATCAAATTCAAAGACATGACTGCATGTTGCTGGTATACAGTGTCTTTTATCAGAGAACAAGGAGACGTTCACTGGAGGACTTCCCAAGGTTTGTCTCCACCAGGAGGATTTCTGAAGGTGTCTCCTTGTGCCAGCTGGTGGACACTTTTTGCCAGATGATGCTCTGAGGTATCACCAATACTAACCARGATATCATTTTGACTGGGTATCACTGGCAGATATCGCTTGTCTTAGCCAAGGCATTAGACATTTTCATGGGAAAAACAGTAACAAAAAGCACTCCTGTGATTCTCAGTATTAAGATTGACAGCTGGATACACGCTGTTGGGTGATCCTGCTAGTCCCCTGGAAGTGCACAGGAGAGACTTTTCTCTGGCAGAAACTGAAATCYCTGCTTGTCTTCTCAGCCAGGTGCTGCAGGGTTAAGCTTTGAAGCCGGTACTACTCACTAAATTTCTTCTTTTACCATCAGTAGTAAGAAGCGAACATCTTCAAGAGAGTTAATCTCTTTCTAAGACAGATGGCTGAGACAAGTGATCCTCTTCAGGAAGAAATTCTTTACTTCAGCAAGAAATTCTTTATTTTACTGTGGGGGTTGTGAGGCACTGGCACAGACTGCCCAGAAAAGTTGTGGATGGCCCATCCCAGAGAGTGTTCAAGGTCAGATTTGATGGTGCTCTGAGAAGCCTGATCTCAGGGTGAAACCTGAGATGTCAAATGAAAGGTGTYTATGCCCCTRGCAGGGGGGGTTGGAATTTCAGGATCTTTAAGGRCATTTCCAGCCCAGGCCATTCCATGATGCTATTCTATGTTTCTAAGAAGTCTTTTATCACTTCACTATAAAGGAAGCTAGGATGAGCAGTGACCAAGTTTAAACTTTTTGAAACCTTGGTTTCTTTTGTTGAATAAGATAAATCCCCTATAAAGGAGATAAAAACCATCAGTGTCCTTAGGACATATGGGATAGCGGATGTATAGGGGTAATGTGGCTGGGGGGATTTCTGCAGATTTGAGTCTTTAACGTGATTAAATAGACTATTCTGCTTTCCAGTGTGAGTGTAAACAGACCAAAATGAGGAGGAGCTTTGCCTTTAAACAACCTTCCTCACGTCTCAGCATTTGGGTTAATGACTGGTGTCGTTCATGGGCTGTCACAGACACATTTTCTTTCTTATCAGAAAGTGCCTGCAAGTCCAGTTTGCTTGCATGTGTACAGATTAGCYCACAGGAACTGCTGCTGACTCTCTTCCTCATTTATTGTGGATACAGAGCAGTGAGCAGCTACAAGCAGTTTCTTTCCCAGCATGCCTGTCTAGGCTGAGAGATTTTTTCTCCTCTTGGAGCCCTTTCTTTGTTTAGGCAGTTTCTTTGTGTGGTTAATCTTCAACATGCTTCATCTGCTTCCCATTCTCCTGCCTGCAGCCTAAGGCAATTACCTCAACCCAGCTGGAATTAAGAAAGAAGAGGTTCTTCCTTAACCAATGGAACAGCTTAGTAGTGATCACATTTCTTCTGAAATAAATGATTGTTTGTATAATATCAACCCTCAGGCTATAAATTAAGTCTCGATAGTGCAAAGAAGGACCCCAGGAAAAAAAAAAAAGCAAATGCCTTGTATTCTGCTTAGTAAACAAGAGAATATCCAAATATTTATAGATCTCTTGTCATGTTGCTTTTAATCTTACTGAGAAGACCTTTAAAATGGAGAGTAAGGCTCATTTCAGTGAAACAATCACACAGAATTCATTAGCAAAGACATAAACAAAGCTCTTCCATTGCCACTGGGAACAAGTATATCAAGAACACTAAGATGTATAATCTTTTTTCTTAGGCAAGAAGATTTCAGTGTTGAGCGGGGCTGGAATAAACAAACAACCAAAAATGGCTGGTTTTCTTTACCCTGAAGTATTTGCTAAGACTGGCCAATTATATCAGAAGGCAACATTCATTACACCCCTAGTTTGTCGGTAACTAGATCAGTGTAATCTGTAATTTGTGTCAGGGAGAGGAAAGTTTGAAAACGAGCTGTTGACTTSTGTAGTAAATTGTTCAAATGAACAGCACTGAGGTAATCTTCATACTTTCTGATATTTTCTGCAATTAATACCTTAATATTAGTGCTTTATAGTTTTTAATAGTTTTTTTTTTCTCTTAACTCATTCACATTGTAAAATAAATAAATGCAGAGACAGACCTTATGTTACAATCTTCTCATAGTGTTTAAATTAGCTTTAAAGGGTCCTAGCTTGAAGAGAAAGGGCTTGGGGCRTGAACTTTTGAAATATGACTCTTCAAGGGAAACTAAACTTCAGAATCATAAGTTAGATTGATTTTCAGCATTCCTAGTCCTGTCATGTGGAACCAATTTAATGGCATAAACCTCAGAAGGGGGCCAAGGCAGAGCTCCAGTGGAGGTGACTGCTGTCTCTGGTAGTTAGATTCAATAAGGGAAAAATCTCATTGCTAAAGTTGCATGTTCTGTGTGATTTYCATTTACTGGCACAAGTCCAGTGTAATAAAAGCTATGAAATGGCCTGCTTATGGTTTAATGCCGGAGCACATATTTCTAGAAGACTTTTTTGTTACATTACATTTTAATCTCCACAGTCTTCTCACTGGAATGATATCCTCCCCTACCCCCTTTCATATTTAATCCTGAGGACCCTTTCTAAGGATTTCTAAAAGTGGAAGCAGAAGAGGATTCACAGCTGGAAGAAACCGCACTGCTGCACGTGTGAGGGAAATGCATGAAAGAGATTGYTCACTGTTGAGCAATTTTCTTGATTTGTCAGGATGGGGTAGTCACAGCTTGATTTGTCCTTTGAGGTACACGAGGTATTTAATTCTCATTCAGCTGAGGAGGAGAGACTCCTTTCAAAAAGGTGGCCTTGTAATTCAGAAATGCCTGGTGGTGTCTACAAGAAGGAGACACAGATTACACAAACTTTTGATTAGACTGTTATGAAATAATGTTTTTATCTTTGGTGAATTAGAGGTTTCAGCTCCAGAAAACTGAACTGAACATTTATTCATCCTCTTAAAATATACTTTCAAAAGCGAGAAGATTGTCAGATATCAGCTCATTGGCTAGAGGATRTTGTTTGGTGAATCCCTGACTTCGTTGCTTTCTGGAAATTCAAATCCCTGCTGCCCATGAAAATGCCAAAATTGTCACACAATTTCTTTAATGTTGTATCACTGCAATATCTTCAAATGATAAAGCTGTTGAGAGGATTCAGTTAGGAATACACCTGAGTGGTCCGGGATACCAAGCCACAGCACTCCAGGAAAGAGTGTCTGCATGCCCTGGGGTTTCCCAAGGAAACAGAACAGCCTTTGAGTGCAGGAAACAAAGGTAGCCTAATGTGTACAGAAAYTATACTTAGGACACATATTAAAGTGACTAAGGAACCAGCAATTTTGTAAGTTTTTTGCTGTCCTGACAGAGCAGAAGATCTTATTTTGTTGAGACAGGAACACAGTGAAGTGGCAGCCAGTGACTTTAGAAGGCAATGGTACTGCAAAATCCACCTTAAGGATCGGATCTGAAGCTAGACAAGCTCAATCTAGAAGTAAAGCTCAACTTTTTAGTAGAGTGTATCTAAAGAAGGKTTTTCATCCATGCAATCATGGATAATAACCATAATGCATTTTAAAAAGTAAAAAGAAATTATTTCTTTTCAGTCTGTTTGAGTGATCTTTTCTTGCCTTTAAATCCATAACTTTAGAACAACAGGGTGAAAATTTATAACATTGTGATTGCTACTTGCTGAGGTTCTGCTTAGTGCTAATGGAATGCAGAGTTTTTGACAAAATAGCAAGTAAATCTTGCTCTAAAAGCCACATTTTCTTCTCTTTTGATAAACTTGAACATCTGGGACAGCATAATAACAATAGTACCRTGTTGCTTATCACAGTTATTTGCTCTACGTGAGCAAGTAATTCCTGCTAGTAAAGTCTCGGGCAGACTCAGTAGGAAATGGGATAATGGCATTCATGACGTTAAAGAGCCTGGTGGAGAGGAATGAAAATGAAAATAATGAAATCCTAGTACCAAGGTTTTCAAAAAGTGGAGAAATTACCACTTTTGGTTAAAAGTCCCATCATCGTAACATAGTTGCTTTGCTAATCATTCAAACCAGCATGTCTTCACATGCTGGGGGAGCATGACATATTCATGTTTTAAAGATGTTAGTGGCAGCTAATTTTGTTAGAGCTTGAATATGTATCTACACACTTTTTTAATGATTGCTGAAAAMCTAGCTAGGTTATAGCAARYCTTGSCAKCRAGATTACACGTTTTTAATGTATTTKTTAGTTGCTTTTCCAATGAGCAAAGTGGGAGCAACTTTAAACAACTGGCACTTTTTAAACAAACCTACAAAGATGAAATCTTTATATCTTTAACACCAGGTGGAACTGCATGRCTTAGAAGATTAAGCAAGATGCTTACAGTAGTCAAACCTCTTATCCCCTAAGAATTAGACATAAGCACATGGCTAATGCTGGTCTCAGAAGGATGTGGATAGGGAGTCCTTTGAGGGTACAGAAATTAATCACATGTTGAAAAACAGCAGAGATGGGCATGTTGCTCTGGTATGTTTGTCTTAACACTGGGAAGCCTTGAACAAAGTTTTCCCCTCATCCAGGGGACAAAAAAAAAATAAAAAGATCATCTAAACCAATTTATTTCTTCTGAAACATGTGTAACTTTATGTAATTTCAGAGCCTGGTTACTCTCTGCACATCAGGGTCTTGGTGACACATGGTTGAATCCCTGGTTCTGAGGTTACAATGCAGTGCATTATGGTGGGGAAATGAACACTGGAAAATGAAATGCTTGGGGATTTTTAAGCCCTCTACATTAAATGGGTAAGTTCCATTTCCCTCAAGTTGTAAACACTCTTAGAGCAAAGAGACATGTTCCAGCAYACAGTTTTCAAAGCAAAGCCCTGACCCAGCTGAAGTCCGTGGGAGGCCTGCCATGAAGGTCACTGCAGATGAGACTGGGAGTTCTCATTAAAGAAGAGAGGCTTGAGTCCTGCCGTCCTCAAAAAAATAAAATTACTTTCTTTTCTTTCTTGTTCTGGAAAAATCCACTCAACAYTGATGGCTTATTCAGCCTGTAAATCTGTATATCGACAGCAAATAYCTGCTCATGGTTAAAAAAGATAAAGTTCTCTCTGCTTATGTGTGTGTATGCCAGTGGGCTGGTGTGATCTGCAAACCAGACCCTCACAGGATCAGGACTCCCACTGACAGGACATGCTCAGGGATGATCCAAAGCATCCCCTCTTCTCCAGCTCATGATATCTTCTACCTACTGATATCTTCTACTTCTGAACAGCAACTGCTTAAAACACAAATGTCAGATAAAAATATCAACAACAGATCGAATTTGATAGTGTCTAGAGTAGTAATTTTCAGGCTGTGGACTGCAAAACTGTGGGGRACTGGAGTCTGCTTTCTAAAGGTCAGTGAAAAGCGACAAAAGAAGGAAAATCTGTAAATGCTTTATAGCAATCATTGTTGGGGAAATTTGTCCATTTTCCCACTGGGAACGTTTCTGGCATTCACATATTGGAAGGATCTTGCAAACTACTGAACTAGAAGACAAAGAGTTAAGAAAGCAAAGATTAATAAAGTATTTCAGAAATAATTCAAGCATGACTTCTACTTCTCAGGCCATGTTTTAACCTAGGATAGATAGCATAAAAATCTAAGTGCCTTTGCATTTGGCAGAACAGCCAAAATTTCTCCAAAGCTATGTCCATGTGTCAGAGCAGAAGTTGTCCTTTTCTAGATTGGTAGGGTTATTATTATGCAGTTTTCTGTGTCCCTGTAAAGAAAACAGCCCAGCAAATGTTTTGTCTCATTTCACATATTTTCACAACTGTAATTATATGCATGGTAGCACTGCAAGTAATTATGTCTGGTTCTTTCTTTCTACATGAATATAGACAGATCTTCCAGAAAAGAGTGCCCTGGTTTTATGCAAGAGTGTAATTTCTTTGTAGGGCATGGAGATGGTTTCTCCCGTTTAACCTACCTGTTTCCTTGCCATCCTTCTAACAGAGCAGACTGTAGCAATTACTGAGCTTGAGGCAAATCTCTCCAATACAAGCCAAACACTGCAATTTATCTGATGCCTTGGTCTCCTTTGCAACATATATTTTGGTGATACTGACCTCTCTCATTTTTTTATGGTTTCTCTTAAAATAAGTATGCAGGGTATTTGCAATGTCTTGTCTGCCAGGAATTTGTAGGCCTTCTAGTTGCCTTGTGAATAAGCTGCTCCTTGGCATAGCTTATGGGATTCTGCATTCCTTTTCTGAGGTGCACACAGAGAGAAGTACCTTACATGTAACACGATCTCTTTCCTGCTCCATTTCTTACAAAGTCACCCTCATTTCCTTTCACAGGCAGAATCACATAGTCAGAGCCTGTTTCCTAAACCGATGCTGTGAAACCTGGGGAAGGACCACATCTGTTTTGACTAGAGATCTGTATTTTCTGGGAAGCCTTTGCAGAGGCAATTTTTTGTGCTCACAGGAATACAAACACAGTTCACTGGGTGCAGAAAGTGTATTTTCTTAGAGGCTGGATACTGCTGGCACCAGTGCCACCCCTGYTGATAAGAGAACATGAGCACTGCTTGAAGCTCTGTGAAAAACCATCCACCCAGAGGAGCACTGCATTTAAAAGTGCTTGGATGGAGACAAGATGGAGTTAGAACAGATCCAGGACAGCTCTGTGAATGCGCAACCTTTGTAGTCTTATCTTGCAGACCTTTTGAGACAGGTGACACACATATTAAAATAATCGTACCATATGTTTGAGGAGGATTAAATATAATGATAACAAAATTCTGCAGTGTAAACATTAACTGATAGTTATTCAGTGTTCAGCATTTGTTTTAAATGGCCTCTTGGTTGCTCAGACAGATCCAGATCACAGAGCTAAACCATTTGTCCTCATATCCAAGACAGGTGGCAGTGAGAAGGATCAAGAGTGGCTTCATATCATTATTTTATTCCAATCTGTCTCCTTCCCAGGCATGCAGCTCAGCTCTAATCTCGCATGCCCTCCCGTTTGGGATCAGAACCTGCTGTAGACAGCTCACCAACAATTTCTCATATAAAGAAAAATTGAATATGCGTGATTCTCCTTATAAAAAACCCAGTGAATTACTCACGTATTCCCATTTTTGCCAGGCATGTTAGACAGAATTCATGGTACATAGAGAAGTGGAATTCTGAGAAAAGTGATAATGAAAATACGACTTGCTTATTTTTTCCGTTCCTGTCTGAATGTGTTTAGTTATCTCTGCACTTGAGGGGTATAATTGGAGTTTTAGACAGGGTCGTATTTGAAAAGAGCAAGCTGATATTTCATCCAAGGTTGAAATATCAACAGCTAAAATCATTAACTGCCAGCAGAGTGCCTTGCTTTCATAACAGAAAAGTGCCTGGTTATCCAATAGGCTGAAACCTTGAACAATCTTTCTTCTCAACAAGTCCTATTATTAGAGGTATAACCACTAAGACACAATACATATGGAGGTCAACCTGCACTGGAAGTGCAATATTTATGTGCAGAAAAATATCCCTCCTCAGAGTGAATTCTTATCAAGAGCAATGTGTTTCTTGAACTCTGGAGTCACTAAAATGAGAAAGACAAATGACATCTTCGTCTGTTCTTGTTCTCACCAATCACTCTGCATACCCTTGGGAAGACTTTAAGAATGAGATAGGAATGAGCTTGCTCTCACAGCTTTTCAATGGTACATTGGATGTGTGATATAGGAATTTTTCCTAGGTATCAGTGGCTTGAATATGAGCTCTGATATGGCCTTGATAATCAATCATTCTTCACAAGGTGAAACTGAGGCCAAATCTTGGGATTAGTCACCTGAGTGAGGCTATTTGGACACCTGTTCTTTGCATTAAAGATTGTCTCAGGTGTAGGTGGTCATCTGGAGCTGCAGCCTTTGGGGACAGGATGTCTTTCCTGTGAGCTACTCTGAAAGATCAGCCCAGTACACATGAGCTCTGCTCAGTCAAAGAAAGGAGAGAATGCCTGAAAAATGGCACTCGTACCTCTGTTCTATTTTAAAGATCAATTTTTAACTGTCCCACTTAAATTCAAATAATGAACATAGAAAGGCCTCCATGTTTGAATGAATGGCACAAACAACTTCCTTTTCYCAGAAAATTTCAACATCACCACTACCACCCTTAGCATTTTTCCTCTCTCAAATTCCAGTGTCCAAGAACTAGCCTCTGAATGATGRCAAGCTCTGCAGCATTTTTGTCTCAACATATCGATGAAGCTTTGAACCATGTGCTTCACAGCAGAGGATGTTTCAGTTTGTGTCTTGTGCAGGACAGCAGCAGGGTGTTCAAATGTGCTTATTTGTGTAATTATATGCACACTTGACAAAGCCTGAGGGCAAAAGAACCCCAAACATCCACTAAGGTACTGCTAAATGRAAATCAAACCCAGGCTTTCCAGCAGATGTTTTTAAATAAGCATTTTCAACAGATGYTGGGAGGCAAAAACTGCTTCTCTTGTCTAGAAAGTGGTTCTTGACTGCTGCAAAAGCCACTTTACCTAGGAAAAAGGGCAACACCTGAAACCCAGTGCTACTGAGAGAATTTTTAAAATAGATTTTAAAAATATTATCTTTAAAGTGAAGTCCTGTAAGATGCAGAAGTGTTTTCTAATGAAGTAGGGACAGGATGTCTAAAAGAGAAAAATGAAAGATGTTTTTCAAGCAYATATTTTAATTGTATCTGGTTTATACACTCAGACTATTGAGGAGAGGGAAACTTGCCTGAATTTTTTCTTTGTATTCACTATTTCCCTGGTGAGTTTACTCCTGCCTTATTTTTGTGACACCTGGAGTGGAATTAAAATTATAGTGAGCTCARTAAGGAGAAAAATAGCTAAAGGAGATGTATCAATATTTTGCTCACATGGCAGCCAATCTAATTGTTTCAGAAAGTGAATTTGAACAGCCATTTCTATCCCTGAAGGAGGTGATTTCTGCAGATTTCCCTGGAGAAATTAGAGGAATTAGCATCCTTGTTATTTCACATTTGGCAAGACTTTGTGGATGGCATGCCCCAACAGGGTGGGTACAGYGAGGAAGAGCTCACAGCGACACACTGCGTGTCTGTCTTGCACTGAGCTTGCCCCTGCCTGTCTTTAGGCTGTGTATTCTGATGCTTTAGGGAAAAGAAATCCTGTTTTTCAAGGTGTGAGTTTAAAATAACGATGTCTAACCACAACAGTATAAACGTCATAAATAGAGACCTGCAAACTGTCTGACCAAGGATTCAGAGTAGGGAACGCTTCCCTTCAGCCACATGGTTTCAGCTTCAATAAATCAATTAATGAAAAAGGCCTAGGGGAGAAGGTGAAGAAGGTACAGAAAGCTGTGGCTAAAGCCTYCTTTTGCAGCTTGCCAAAGGCTTTTTGATCATGTGTTTGCAATCACCAGTTTCAAACACTTCAGATTTTTAGTTAAGATCTGTTCAGAAGTGGAAGCCATTTCCCCTTTTGCTTGGTGGGAAAAAAAAAAAAAAAAGCAGTTTAAATGTCTGGGTTTCAAAGTCTAGGGAAAGATGAAAACTCCAGGAAAAACACAGTTCAAGGTTGGCAGGAGTAGGGAAAAAAAAAAAACAACCCCACCAAAAGAACCCCTGTGGGAATGAGTGAGGCAACAGGCAATCTTCATAGTGTGCAGAAGAAAGGCAGATTTCAAATTAAAATGCTTACCAGGTGATTGAGATATTCTGCCTGAAAGTTTCAATAAACATGTCCACTGAAGAGTATCAGCTGTGTCTACAGTGGCTGGTGTGAAACAAAGAAACATCTGTTATGTATATGTTTTGGACACTTTGGAAAGCTTGGAGCCAAGACTGAGGGTCAAGAAWGCTGTATATAGAGATATATATATAAAATGCATTTCTCTAATGTAAGCAGAGCTAGTGTTCTGGTTCTTTGATAACATCCCCTGCAGTGAAATTGTCACCAAGAGCGAGTTTGCAGTGCCTTCACTCTGCATGCACTGAAGTACAACGTGGCTCTGTGCAAAGTCAGCCTTCTTTAAAAAGAACACCCCAACCAGCAACAAGCAAAGAGCCACAGAACTGTTTGCTTTATTTGAAAAATATAACAAGAAGGGTGCACATACAAACAGAYAGGGTTTCATGCTGTTTGTGATATTTCACATTTTCTCTGCCTTGGTTTGTGTCTTCCCATCCAGCCAGGTCTACATCCACATGTTTGAAAATAATGAGAAAGAATTAAATCTGAGGAAGAAAAGGAAACACAGGTTTTATTTTTTGTAATAAGTGTTTAGCCTGGATAATATCAGTCTGGCTTTGTCAGTCAACACACAACAGAATGTTTTTAACCAAGTTATATTGAACAGGTTGGTGAACCAAAATAAAAGGCCTGCAGTGGAACAGCGGGATTTTCTTGCAGGGATTTGTGTCAAGGTTATATTAATGGCATAGGAGAGAAGGAGTTCAGGAAAATGAAAGCATCAAGGGGAAGCCGGAAGATTTAGGAAATTGTAGGATGGCTAGTTAATGAGCCACCATATGTGCTTGCACRCAGCAAAGCCAGTCTTGTGCTGCAAAGGTGAAAAGGAGAACAGAGAGCATCTTGTTAAAAACAGAGATTAACAGAGAAAAGTATGATTCCCTAAACAGCAAACCTCAGATGATACTATCCCCTTTCCTTCTGGGGCATCAGGGCAAAAGGTTAATAGCTGAGGATGCGAGTGCAGAGCACTTGGAGAATCTTCAGTCACTCTTAATTATTTCAACAGACCTATCCCACCACAGTGAGCCAAAAACCAATAGACGCTGCCTTCAGAAACAATTACCCAAATCTGCTGGCATCTTCTAACCCAGCACGGCTTGCCAACAGTGACATGATCAGGAATGGTGAAAATAAATGGCAGTGGSGCAAGGGATAATGTCTAATTGAGGCATTTAATCTGTAAAACACTGAAAAGAGGGGAAATAATCCAAATCTTAATCTGTGCAATGATTCGTGTGAATGACAGCTGCTCTGTCTGGCTCTGAGGCCAAGGTAATTAATCCACRGAGAAGAGGTTTTCTGCACATCGTGACAAAAATCTTAGAGTACCAATGTCAGCAAATGAAACAAAATGGGTATTACAGGATAACCTTTTACTTGAAAGGAAGTGGTATGACCAGTGGTTGCTCAGTTACAAGCTATCTTCTTATCTAAAGAAAGAAGAAATCTGTGTTTCCCATAGGAATCAGTTTATTATGGAAGCTCCTCCTCTATTTTCACAAATGTGTTAGTTACATGCTTGCAGATGTCTTTGGAAATGCATTTTCTGCCTGAGAACCAGAGGGATCAGCAGCAGAAGGAAAGAGCATATTGTAAAATCCGAGCCCCAAGGGGTATGCAGATTGGACTTTGCATTTCTTATGATATATGATTCTTCCCATGGAAATAAGTTGGATTTGGGAGAAAGGTTTTGTATTAAAATTTCAGAACAAAGAATGTTCTTGAAAACAACTATTTTTCAGGAAATTAATAATGCCTCCCCCAGTGCATATCTGGATAGTCCTTGACTACAGGGCTGGAAAAGGTCTTATGTTTTGGAAACATTGGAGAAAGATCAGTGAACTGGACAAATATATACTGAGGAAACAGAAGAAGTAGTTGGAAGAAGGTTTGTCTATGGAAAAGCTCCCTCTGCCTGGCAGAAAAGAGAAAATACATCTGTTTCAAATTTTCTACAGTTAAAGCTGATAGCAAATTTTTGGTTCTGTCTTATCAAATATCTTTTACCAATTTTTTCAAAAAATAAGTATTTTTTAGGCACAATTTGACTGRGTGCTGTGCCTCAAGACCTGAGCACAGCCATCAGTGGGCAAGTCTTTCTGAGCCTCAAAATCCTGGAGGAGCACAGGTGCTTCTTCAATGCCACTGCTCAGCACACTGGCATCCACAAAGACTCAGGCTCTTGGAGGAGGAGGTCAGCACCTTCAGAACCATAACTGCTGAAATCAAAGGCTTCAGGCATGGAGGGAGACAGTACCTTTTAGTGAATAACTGCTAAATTCAAAGGTGGTTGCAGTGAAAATGTACAAATTGGTATTCAGTCAGGTTTGTTACTGGGCAAAGTTCACATAAATTTTTGCTTGAGTCAGATAGATAGAATGGATATTTTTTATCATCCCTGGTTTGCATTTTCTGACAGGGAGACTKCTATTGTAAATCATCTCAAYATTTCTTATTCATGCCATTCCATATTATCTCAACCCAGTGTTCATRTTAGCCAGATCACAGCAGAGATTCTCTCCAATTTACTTGGCTCTTAAATGCTCAAGACAGCAACATTGACCAAGAGTAGGAAGATAAAATTTACATTTTACTTAAAAATGTGTAATTAAAAGCAATACATTATATGCATACAGATGAAAGTGATCACAATATAGGTATGAATCTCTAAGTCAAATCCTGTGTATGCAAAATAAATTCTCTTCCTTTATGCCCCATTTAAACCTAGAGGGACTGGATTTCACTTTTGCAGAACGAAAAGAGGACAACATTAAACTTTCCAGATAGTCTGATAGTTTGTATGAATGAAGCAGTGCTAGTAGGTAATTACAGAATCTTTGGGCAGTGTACACAGATCCATTGGACTAGAGATAAAATGTTTAATTTGTATTGACAAGTTAAGCCACAGCTTTAACTTTACATGGCTTTTAAAATGCCATATGCTGCCAATAAAGACGCTGATTAAGATTTTGCTGCAGAATAACAGGCATTCTTCCACAAGACACTTCAGCATAATTTATAGTTATTTAATGTACTTCCAGAGGACAAAATTATGTGTACAAGTTCTCTGAGCATGCACCAGTCATCTCAAGAACCCCAAAGTAGTTAAAACTCTAGATTTATAGTAAAATGGTTTAATATCATTACTAAACAAAATTGAGAGTTCATGGAAAGGACAAATACAAAACACATGCTTGCAAAAATAGCACTGGTCGAGAGTAACAGTATAAAAACATGTCCRTTAGATATTTAATGTTTGCAAGCTGCATTTGAAGGCTAATGAGATTTCAAACTACAGTATGTCAAATTTATGAGGTGTAGAAGGACATGTCCCTTACTCTCATGTAAAATATTGGGCAATAAAGACATTTAAAACATTCCTGAGCTGGTTTGAAATTCAAAGTTATGCCTTGACCGGGCTGACTTTGGGGAAGGTAGGTGCTATTTTTTTCTTGATTTCCAAATCTATCATTCATAATATTTTCACAGTGCTGGTGTCTGGAGCATCCAATGCCAATGTATCTTCAGCAGCAGGAGCTCAAGTGACTTGATATTTGCAACACAAATCTCATGTGAGTTTTCAGAATTATAAAACACCATGAAAGGAGTGGGTCAGAAAATTCTGCAATCATGACACCTTCTTTATGCCCTAAAGGAGAAAAAACACACTACTTTATACATGTCAAAAAATTGTTTTGCTTCTTTTGTCTCTGTTATGCAATTGTTGGCTGTACATTTTTACATGAACAGTTTCTCTTTTRTTTTATGATGTGTCTTATTTTAAGAATGTGTCATGTTAATGTATGGGCACCAGATTACTCAGTCTGAACACCAGAACACATTCTGTAGATTTGTTTTTCCTTTAAGTCACAAAAAAATCTGTGACATTAAATTTACTGCAAATCTGATGATTAAGACTTCTTGGCTGTGTTCAGTTCTCCTTCCTGCAACAAATTTAATTTCTGATCTTGACCAAGCCAGCTCCTTTCTTGCTTGTAAATAGTAAAAAGAAAAKCATCCTCTCTGAAAGGTTTCTGATGAAGTTAGTTACACTAAAGATTGTATAGATATTTTTAACATATGAAGGAAATAGACAAAAAATATTTTAAAAAGAAAATACAACATTCTTATTACCTTGAATGATCTCTGTATTCAATAACCATACACACAAGACCTCCTTAAAGCAATAACTCACAGAAATTKTGTGGATGTGAATCATGAGGTGTGCAAGTTAGTCCAGGCAATTTTGAAGTCTCACAGGGATAGAAACTGAAAGACCAAATAATTACTTTGAAATCCTGTTCTGAGGCATTATAGATTATCATTGCCAAGTGTACAAAGTGTAGTAAACCTGAGAAACKAAAATTTAAATATAACGTCTGGGGTTCTTTCTGTATTAAATTACAAACAGGTACATTTGGGTTATTGAAACAGCTTTCACTATGCCTTAGGCACTATTTCAATGGCTGGAAAGAATCTTCCTTTAAAAATTTTTAATCTAATTTAGGGCTGGGGAGACCAACATGGCTTAATCAAAACCACATGATCACAACCATAGAGTATCATTACAAATAACAGTCATTACCTGAATTTTATGGGCWTGTAAATTTTGTTTTGGAATAATTCTGCTAGCCATACATTAYGTGTTTACCTTATGCTGATGACATTGAGTGCTCCCAAACTCAGTTTTCCCATGGCTTTTGTCTGAGATTGGAATAATAAAATTTGAAAGTTGAAAAATACATAAGATAAAAATACRTAAGATTTCACTTGAACTGCTCTTTTATTTCATTCTCACAACAAGATCATGCATGTCACATTGTTCTTGGAAATCTCAAGTATCTTTTTGCAACCCAAGAAAGATCACTTCTGTGAAGGCATTCCTGACAGGGACATTTTTCTTCTCTTAGTTTAATTTCTGGTTCTTAATTTCACCCCTGTATAACATGTAATGTGTCTGACTTCCCTCTGTGTTGCTGGGCAGTCAAAGACAGTGCAATTTAGATTGACTCCTGCACCTTAAAATTTGTGGAAAGGATCTGGAAGCAGTTAGATGTGATAGGAAAAAAGGTACCCGGGCAACCCCCGGAATTCCCCACCCCACATGCAAACAGCAACTGTGCAGCAATCAATAGCACAGACGAACACTGACCCTTTTTCTTCCTGGAAATGGAAAAGGGCATGTTCCTGATGCAATGGCTGGAGGTCTTGATCTTTGCCTTGCTGAAGGAAAGACTATTTTCGGAAACCAGCAAGGGGTAATTCAGCTCACCAGTGAAAGAACTGCAAAGCCATAACCAAAGGAAGCAAGGCCATGTGCTGTAATCAGGTGTCATGCCAATATTTCAGCTCCATTTGCCTSTATCTCTTCTGATTCTTTGAAAGGGAATTTGCATGCAGGTGTAAAATCCAACTGTTTTGATCTGTCTTCTCCCTCACCGTCATTCCTGAACACCAGCTCAGCATACAGAAACTGTCTTTAATCTTTCCTACACTTATCCTTTTTCTGGAACCTTCTCCCATTTCATGTTCTGGGAAATGTCTAATGCATTAACAGCAAGCACTGCTGACTTGAGCAGTTCTGAAGCTGAGCGCTTGTCAATTTTAGTTTGGGGTCTTAYCACAACAAAATCCAGCCACTCTCTGCTAGGAATGCATGTGCTGCACACTCTATTAAATCTAACTCTTTGCTCAAGGTAAAATACCTTACAGCTTCACAATGATAACAGCAAAAATATCAAAACAAGCTCTAGAGCCAATATTGGTCTTTTCTGGCCAATATCCAGCATGTTTTGCAGGGATAGCAGGAACTGAAGCAGCAACAGCAGAGAAAGGGATGCAGCCAGATCTTTCTGAATGGTGAATTTGTTTGAGGAAGCTTGAGGCTTTTTCCATGCTGATGGCAGCACAGCTCTGAATGGTGCAATGGGAAAGTGAAGCTTCTGAATGAATGCAGGGATTCATAAAAGATGGTTGTGGCCCATTACAGTGTAGAATAGGAGTGGGTATGTGAAGGGTTATCTCTGGAAGTGCACAAGTATGCACATCTGCACAAGTATGTATATATATGTGTGTATTTATGTGTATCTATGCATATATATGTGTATGTGTGTGTGTGTGTGTGTGTGTATGTGTGTGTGTGTGTGTGTGTAAGAGAGACAGAGGAAAATGCATACTTTGGATGTGAGCTGCCTGCCTCCAGATGCACACTGAAACAGAATTGTGCTTTATGATAGTTTTAAAGCTGCAAGCAACAGCAGGAGATCTTCAGAGGAAGAAAAAGGAAGATTTTCCAAACATGAAGAGTGCTCCAATAAGGATAACAACGTTGGTTAAATGTGGCACGGTGACTGTGGGACTCCTAAAGAGCTCCTGGACATGCCATGCAGGTGGCAGCTCTGGACACCCTTATCAGGACAGCTTCTTATCAGCTGTGGCCTGTGGCAGCACGAGTGCCTCTCTTGCTCCACGGCTTCCTGTCCCCACCAGCCAAAGGAATCTGGAAAGGTGTYGTAAGATTTTCTTCCAAAGGATCCTTAAAACAGCACTTTGAAACTGTAAAACAGAAACTGAAGCAGCACTGTAAAAACTTTGATGGTGACTGAGTGCTCAACCCTTGAGAGCTGATCAACCCTTTTTGTTGTCTGATGAAAATTCAACTGTAGTAAATGTAGTAAATCTTGATGCTACTGATGAGATTGCTTTCTTCAATTAGATGAAATCTTGCTTTGTGTCTAGAGGAAAATGTCCCAGTCATTTTAGGGCAGGCCTTTGCATTAAATATACCAAGAAAAAAACAGAGTAAATGGGCACAAAAAGAAAGGAGACAAGAGATCTCTTTGTTTAACATACCTGCAAAATTTAATTGAAACACAGAACCTGAAGTACAATAATTTCAGACAAAACAATRCTGCACTATGTTTAATATTGAATAGATCTATCTATTTGCTGGAATCAGTAGAAACAGAATGCATTCCAGCAAAGATGKCTGCTGCAGTATTTGTCCTTTGGCTGGTCTTTAATAATACATTAGGATCTCAAGGGGTTTTTTTTTTTTTAATTTATTTAAGTTTCTAATGGACAAAAGGTAATTTTTTTATTCAGCATAGGTAATAGCTGAATCAACTTAAAGAAAGACATAGTAAATAATACTCAACAGCAAACAAAACAACAAAACAGGGTTACTCATGCGAGGACCCAGTAAGAAGCCTTAACTTCCATAGTGTGACAAACAAAGGACTGAAAACCCATTACAAGTGTGAGGTCAGCAAACAGCCCTGTTGCTTCTGCTCCTTTCAGTGACAGGATTTCAATCATAACARAAGCTTTCTCAGCATTTAATGAACAGAATAAATGAGCTTTAGATGGCTGAAGCAGCCTCTGAGAACACAATGGTTGCTAACGCACGCACGTTTGGGCTGCTGAAGAACCGGGGGAGTGAAGCTTTGACACACTTCTCTTAAAGGGGCACCAGAGAGGAAATGGGCATCCCAGGAGCTGTTTTGTGGGGCTGCTCTGACTGGGTTTAGGCACCTTTTGCAAAAGATACCACCATGTCACCAGCCAAAGAGGTCACAGCCACAAGAACCACAGTCTAAACTGGAGAGAGACTGATTTCTGCTTCTTTGTCTTTCAGACTCAGCAGTGTGAGATCTCTTCCCATACAATAGCTCCTCTCAAGCGTTGCAGAGGTCTGCATTGCTTTTCTCAATTTGCAGATGGCAAAAGCTCAAAAAATGCCTGAGTTCAATTACTTTTCTTTTTTAGAAGTGTCATATTATTCTTTTTCTGGTTCCCATTCCCTTCACCAGAAAAATGAACAGTATTTTTCGCAGTATTGAATTTCCTGCTCTGGGGGGGAATGATGTGCAGATGATGTTTTGCAGACATGGCCTCACAAAGGCTGCGTCCACRAAGCCTCCCAGGCATGTTACAAGGAATACTGAAGGTGTATGTGAGGAAAAGTGGGACTTGCCAGTACTTCTCATAAGCTGTGCTAGGAAAGGAAGTCAACTCTATTGACATTTAGCTCAAGTGCATATTACAAAATGGCCGAGGACCTAGAACAAATCCATGTTAATGATATGAACAAATTCATGTTTTCTCTTCAGCATGTAACAGAGAATGCTGTTAGAACAGTGCAAAGAAAAAGTAAATAAAAACAAAATTAAAAATTAAATCAAAGTGTCTGCAAAGATATAGTAACATACTGTAAAATACTGAMATTTTTGAAAGTGAGGAAAGAGATCGTGCAACTGTAACCCAATAGAGTTYTTACTATTACTCTTTTTTAAAAGTACTCTTTTTTTAAAAGTAGCAGTTACCACAGATACGATTTCTCAGGRGCCCAAGCTGGTCACAGGTCTCTGTAGCTGGGCAAAAAGAAATCAGTGAACCACAGAATCAYAGGACAGCCCAGGCTGTAAGGGAACCTCAAAAGATTGCCTGGTGCAACCTTTCATGGGAAATGCAGCCTGGATGAGATTATCCAGCGCTTTGYCCCACCACACCTTGAAAACCTCCAGTGATGAGGACCCACCACCCTGGGCAAGATTGGATGAATAAACATTCTCATTGTTACAACTTTCTTTCTATGAAATATCAAAAAGGAATCCTAAACTCAGGAAGCAGAAGATAAACAGTACTTTTCTATGGAATCTCAAAACACAGCTCCTTTGCACTGTAAATCCACAAGACTGGAGACAAATTGATTTTGGCTCCACAGCAAAGGTAAACCCTTGATTTTGGAACTGTTTTTTTGGCATGCACAAGTACCCAAGTGCAAGTGCAAAAGAACAGGGTAATATAATAAATTAAATAAATATAATAAATAAAAATAAAAATCCTGGACACCTGAGATGTACACAACATTGCTGCTGTTCTGTCTAGAATACTACATCAGTGAACCCAATTCTTCCATTTTCTGCATTTGTTAAGCACTCCCCAGAGCAATGAAGTTGTGGGACCTTACAGWCATCATCTGCAAAAGCAGAGGAGTAAAAGTGGCTTCTGTTTGCTCCTCCTCCTATCTTCTCCAGTCACACTTTCCCATACCACCTGTGTAAAGTTTCCTAACAAAAATTGCTACTTGCAACAAAATCAGCCAAGATATGTCTCTTGTTCCATGTCATGAACTGCCATCAACATGTGCCATCCTTTCTGATCATTGAGTTCCTATTTTTTCTGTCAAAAATATAAAGTGGAAAAAGGATGTAGCTTTATTGTTGAGCCCACATATAACTTGAAGTGAAAACCTCAATCTTTGGTCTGCAGACTGAGTTAATCTGTCCTGGAAATGTTCCAACATGCAGAGATTTCCCTTCAGAATATTATTTCCATTAATTTGCTTAGCTGTGGTTTTAAATGTTTTAAAGTATTTCCTCTTTCTATATTACCAGTGCTGCAYGTAGCATCCTGCTTTGCTGTGGTTTGGATCCCTCCTGAGACGTGCAAGTGAGGAGTTTGGAGCAGACCCCACTGAGCTTGCTGTGATCACCACCACAGGATCCAGTCCTGCATGTTCCCACTGATTGTCCCATCTCCTATGAGATCCCCTCTGTGTGCCCTGCCATCCCACCCCTSTGTATCTAAATGCACCTTATTTATTACCTATGGGAGGCAGACTTTGCTGAATCTCTGGAAGGTAGAAGGAAGTAATCAAGTATCCTGCATGGCTTTTTCTGTAGCACAGTGCCAGAGGCAAAGCCTTCAAGTCTCTACAGAAGCAGCAGCAGAAGGGATGGGTGAAGACTGGCATGCTGCACCTTCTGCAGCCTGAGGGGAACTTGGGAGGAGAACAGAAAGATAGGCTTCAAAATGCATCAAAGGCTGTGCAAGTGAGAGAGCCCCAAATGAACTGCTACAGGTTAGGAGAACTTCAGCCCAGCCTCATCAAATTAAGTATTCTGTTGCTCAGTGTATTTCCAGGCTACTTACACAGATATAACAAATACATTATATATTTATGATTTCTTTGAATACTGAGAGTTTCTCTCTCAATTATGTTAAAACTGCTCACGGTCATGTTTGAATTAAGACTATGTCAGTTTTTCCAAAATGTCTTAAACATACACTATCTATTACACCGCTGCATTATAAACTCAACATGTCAAAATCAACAATATTTATGTTAAAAATGTGCATAGAAGAGTGTGCTTACTGCACAGTCTGAGAACTACTACAGGAATAGCTGCTGAAGACCACAGGATTTTTTTTAATTTGCAGTGATGGAATGAGTTGGGAATATGAAATACCTTTATGAGTCCAATAATTGTCTTCAGAAYGTGTTTCAGTAGTCTGACATTATACAACAGAAAAAAAACTTGAACCACCATGTGTTTTAAAGCTCACTTTCCCTAGAAAAAGATGAAGAATGACATTTTAGAGGATACTGTCTCTAGAAAGAAGAGAACTTTGCAACAGCAAGGAGGGGACAGACTTACTCAGGACTGTATTTTAAAAAAACCTTAAGTAAAATGGACAGTGGATGCAGACGACATTGCCTTGGAAAACATTGTCATGTTAATGAGGAGCTGCCCGAGCAAGTAGAGCCAATCTTCCCATGTGTGTCCTTCTGTATTTAAATGTGGAGACTGAAATGTGACCACCCCAGATGCAGAGTGGTGAATGGGCTGCAGGGCAGGTAAAATGCCAGGGCATGCAGCCTCKAGCATACTGCTGCCACTGCACATCAGCAGAAGACCTCAGGATCCCCAGGASCACTGAGGATATTTACCTTAAGAGCTACCCAGCTCCTCCAGATTTCCTTCCCAGAAAAGATAAATTTCTAATTCTGCTGTCATTTTGCTGTCATTTCCATTTGGGACCAGGCACTAAGATTGACCTCTGAMACAGAACCAGTGGAAGTTGAGGACATTTTCCTGTCCCTTGGAATCTTTTGATCAGCACTTGTAAGCACAAATTTCTTTTCTGGCTCCAGTGAGAGTCCAACTGAAAAATCATCCACTTTTGGCTAATACCTGACAACTGTTGKACCCTTGAGTGTGAGTAATGTGGCCATAATCAACATATTAAAATATAGTTCTTTGACACTATAGAAAAAAATTTGTAGTAGTATGTGTTATGATACAGCAAAGGTCCTTTCAGCTTTATCCTCCTTTATTCTTTATGCCTTTTGTATTTTTCCTCTGTGAGGAACCTTTTCTTGACCTTATGAGAGGAACAAGGTCTCTGGGAGAGATCAATTGTTACACTTGGTACAGTGGTGTCATTGCCCTATCTGATAGATGGTTTAGCCAACTGTTATTATTAATAAAAAAAAAAAAAAGTCTCCCTAACCATATAAAGCCTTACAAGTCTAAGCATGTTTTCTGTTTAACTTGTGGCTACCTTTAAAATTGCATGTTATAGTATATTGTATGGACATCCTGCAATCACAAACGGCTTTACACAAAACTAGATTCTCTTTACCTTGTCAGGCAGGATAAAAGCTAACTTTCTACGCCTTCACATTTGTTTGTCAAATTAGAGTATCATATCTTCAGCCAAATCAAGACTCCCTGTCAGCCTTACTTTGTAGTCTTTTGATCTATTGACAACAATTAAAGGGTGGCTTTTTATTCAGGATAATATTTCTCTTCTTTTCTCTGCAAATTTCCCAGACACAGAAAAGCTGGACATTACTCCAGACCAGMAAAGATCACAGTGTTTAATTCAGCAAAATATACTGGAGAATGGAAGAATAAAATACTGTCTTCCTGTATCAAAAGTGATTAATTCTTCAATTTACAGAAAGATTAATCTGCCCATGTCAAAGACGTCCTCACTGGAAAATGTGTTACAGCTTTTCAATAGTGATGAATTAGGTGATGTCATTTTCCTGTTTCAGTTCTTAGAGAAAATCAACATTTCCATGCAAGTTCTAGGGTTACTGCTGTCCACAGTGTGACCATACAAAAAAATGGACAGAGAGCTAAATTCAGAAGACTAGAGGAAGAATAGACATCCAGACTTAAAGATGTTTTCCAAAAGGATGAAATGCAAGATGACCAGATGATTAAATTACTAGAGAGTTGCTGCCCAGAGGAGCAGTCATTATGTTTTCAGTTTGTTCAATTATGTTCATAAGGTAACCACACGGTTCACATTGATATTACAAGAAAATGTGATGAGAACTTCTCACTATGTCTTCATTAAGCCCTTCATTAGTTCCCATACTTGTATCTMCTTTTTCCTTCCTTAGCATTCCTCAAAAGCTGTTGTGTTTTGTCTCAACCGACTTCATGAGAAACTGTGAGGTTCTCATGGTGCTATTGGGAAATGCATATTGTAGAAACTCATTTAATTGATTTAAGCAATCAGGAAAATGCACAAACAATGGCTCCAGGTCATGCTTCTAATGAAATCCAAATGCAGGTAATGAAGTTGTATTTGGAATAAAAATTTTGCATAGCTCAGCTGCCATCAACATAAACCAAAACAATTCCAAACTTGCTTGGGAAAAGTAATGTTAAAATTAAAGGCAAAGGAAATGCCAGAGAGATGCAGCTGCCTGTGCAGTTCCACAGAACTGTTAACAGTTGTCTCTAATCTGTCTCACCTGTCTCGATGAAGTGTTGTGTCACAAGTTTTGATTGCCTGCAGCCTGGTTTGTTCCAGAGCTGTCAGAGTGAAGTGATGAAGCAGAAAGCAGAGCAAGTGTGTGTCTGTCTCTGTATCTGTGTGTGTCTGTCTGTGTGTGTGTGCATGTGTGTGTGTGTATGTGTGTGTGTGTGTGTGTTTAAAAGTCCCAGCTTGAAAACACATATCGAAATGTTTCCGCTCAAATGCAAACCCACAGATTATTTTCCCACAAAACAAGATAAAAGCATTCTGAGGAGCAACCAGTCAGAATTTACTCAGTTTATAAAGATTTTTTTTCTTTTTCTTTCAGAGTTACACAAAGAGACCGTATTGCAAAATGAACTATAATGAATCCCCATTGAATTGTTTCTTCATTCAGGACCCAGATCTGCTCTTTACACATGTGGATTAGGCCTAGGGAATTGTCTGACGTATTTTTTATGCAAGGAGTTGAATGGACTGAACAAGTGGGTTCAGATTAAATATTCCTGAACTGAACCAGAAAATTTTACTCTTAGTGTCAGAGTATTGCTGTCAGAAAAGAAAGATTAGCAGCAACACACCCAAACTTGTAATATTACCAATTTAAAAAGAAAGATAAAAACTTGAGCAAAACCTTTGGCCCTTAGAACCTTACACACAGGGAATTGCCAAAAGAGCAACAAAATTAACAGCAGTCTCACAGCATGTTTAAATGCAGTAAGATAATAGAGAAAAATGAGATGTTAAAGGAGAAAAAGGAAAAAAAAACCAAAAAGAAATACTGCTGTTGATAATTTTTGGGTACTATCTCAGTTATAAAATGTTGTAGTCTACACAGGGTGCTGAGTCAGTCATACACTATTGACAGCAAAGGTAGCTGAAACAGGATTGACAGTTTAAAGGCATTTTAATAAAACTAGCATATTTCAATATTGCACTGTAATAGCGATTTCCAGGCCACAAAGAACTATTGGGCACCTATTCATTTTATCCCTAGCTGGGATATTTCACTCATTTTCTTCCTTCAGCTTGTGTTTAATTAAAACTTGCATTTTGAATCACTTTTGACTGCAACTTTTCAGAAATTGAGAATCCACATAGCCTGGTGTTTTGTTCTCATTATTAATCACCTTCTTTGTCAAAAGGTCTGTCTCTTACTTAAAATTTTGATGTGCATGGCCATTATGCCATTTGTTCTMACACCTTTCTAACGCGGTAAGGATGCATTTCAAAACTAGTATTTTGTCAGCTCCGTAAACAGATCTTTGGTTGGTTGTTTTGGTTGTTGTTTTTTATTTTTTGAATGAGAGCATTATACTTAAAAAAAACAAAACAAAACAAAAAAAAAGTGGACTCACGTCTCACCAATATCTAGAATTATTCTAGCTAGTTATCTATTGCTATTTTTTATCGTCTGCATTTTAAGTTTTCTCAGCATWATCTAACTGTAGGAAGACAAAAGCACACCCTAAAGACTCACAAGCTGCCACTCAGGAAAGGATTCAGAAGGGTCCACATTGATCTGGGACGATGAAGACATTTTAGTGCTAGGATGGGTGAAAGGTCCCTTACAGAGGATCACCCCTAAGCAAGATCAGCAGGAGGTGTCTCCCATTTTATAAATGCTGAATGACTGAGGCTTTTATCCCCTGAGAGAACTTAGCACATGCAGAGAAAAGATCCATCTCTGTAGGCTTTACAGGATGGTGCTCAACCCACCTCAAAACAGTTTACTGTTTTACACAGGTATGTGCWTGAGAGAGACTAGGTTCATTTTAGCAAGGGAATCACTCTGCTTCACCCCAGCTCTGGCCTTTTTAATTGACAGCACAGCCCTATCATTTGCAAACTATTATCCATCACATAATCAAATTATTGTCTCCATGCCCTACCTCGTCTTTTGTTGTTAGAATCTGTTTATGCCATTGACAGTATCCGTATGTCTTTTCTGTTTTCCTCTAATTTGCATGTCAGGATAGCACAAAGTTTTTAGAAGTGGGGACAAGGCGGAGGAAGGAGTTTTTCATGAGTTCTTTTGCTTTCTGTTGATCTAAGCATAGCCATGACCTCTGCCTTACATGGCTGGTCTGCTGTCCCTCGGTGCATCAGGAGCAGAGAGGCTGCAGGCTGCAGGCAGGAACTACAGCGAGGCGAAAAAAATCTCTGAAGAAACAAGGTCAGTGTCCCTGATGCTTCCCTTCACACCCCAGAGTCTAAATGAAAACAGTCTCATCTACATCTCCCCTTGTACAACATTAAATTCACAACTGCCCCTGCCCCAATAGATCTCATAATGACAGTAAGTCAGCAGAGTCAAGCCATTAAACTTCTCTAGGGTTGACTGAGGAGCGCAGTCWTTTCACTGCGGGCCATTAGGAAGAGAGCAGCTGGTTTATTTTTTAGACATCCCCAGCTGAAGAATCATTTCCTGTTTAAAATACAGGATTTATTACTAACTGGCTCATTTCTTGAGGGATGTGGTAGTGATGGGGTTGCAGAGCAGATGACAGCTGATATGTGAATCATCCATTTCTCTGGGAACAGATGGCTAACAGTTCAAAGAGATGTGATGGTCGGAATATCCCCGTTTTTCCCAGTTTCTGTTTTTCTGACACTTTGCAGAAGCCGAGTTCCTAGAAATTTACAACCTTAGGAAATCAATCCATTTGACACTCTTTGGTTTTGATGGTGTGTCATTTTATGGTTAGTGATTCAGTTGTAATCAATCCACGTWATTCCTTGATTATCTGTGCTTTAGCTGTCAAGTGGTGCTGCACAGAGACCCTTTACATGTAACATTGCTATCATTTCCAGATTCCAGCATATCAGTTCCTTTATGCTCTGTACAACCACCTGAAAGGAKATTGTAGGGAGGGGGAAGTTGGTCTCTTTTTCCAGGTAGCAAGAGACTCAGCAACAAGAAATTATCTCAAGGAAGTGGTGACTGCTATGGAGAAGATGGAGGTATCAATTCTTTGCCTCAGTGTTCAGKGGCAGCCAGGCTTCCCATGTCTCTCCTGATTTTTTGAGTAGGTGTAGGAGCAGGGAAATCCTTCCCACTGTAAGTGAAGAGCAGGTTCAGGACCACTAGCTGAAGGTGAACAGCCACAAATCCGAGGGACMTGATGAGAAGAATTCCAGGGTCCTGAGGGAACTCACTGATGCTGTTGTCAAGCTAATCTCCATCATATTTGAAAAGTCAAGGCAAAGTCACTGGTCACTGGAAAAAAGGAAGAACCACTCCCATTTCTAAAAAGAGGGGAAAGGAAGCTCTGACAAAACACAGACGGGTGAGCCCCACCTCAGTGCCTGGGAAAATCATGGAGCAGATCCTCCTCAAAGCTGTGTTACAGCACATAAAAGACAAGGAGGTGACCTGAGGCAGCCAGCTGGGCTTTACTAAGTGTAAATGATGCTTGACCAGTCTGGTGACCTTCTAGGATGGAGGGATGACCATGGTGACAAGAGAATACCAACAGGTGTCATCTATCTAGGTTTCCACAGGACTTTTGATACCAACCCACATGACATGGATGTGGTGGATGGACTGTTCAGTTAATATGGGTTGGCTGGATGGACACAGGCAGAGAGTTGTRGTCAATGGCTCTGTGTCCACAGAAATCAGAGCTCTGTCTTGGACTGGTGCTCTTCAATATCTTTTTTATGACACAGACTGTGGGTTCAAGTGGATCAGAGGGAGGGAATACCTCTTTATGAAAACAGGCTGGGAGGGAGAAGGCATCAGGGAGACYTCACTGTGACCTTCCAGTACTTTAAGGAGACGTAAAAAGGAGGGAGCAGGACTTTTTATGTGGGTAGATACTAACAGGGAAAAGGGAAATTGTTTACAACTGAAAGACAGGGAATTTAGGTTAGAAAAGTGGAAGAAATTTTTACTCAGAGGGTGATGAAGCRCTGGGACAGGTTGCCCAGATATGTTGTGAATGGCCTCCCCTGGAARTGTTCAGAGACAGATTGGATGGGGCCTTGAGCAACMTGRTMTAGCAAATAACAWTCCTGTCCATGGCAGGAGGGTTGYAACCACATGRTCTTTSAGGTCCCTTTCAACCTGAACTACTCTATGATTCTATAATTYTAAGTTGCATGAGGAAATTTGGATTAGCTATTAGGAAAAATTTCTTCACCAAAAGTTTTATCAAGCACTGAAACAGGCCACCCATGAAGTGGTTGAGCAACCATTGCTGGAGATATTTGAAAGATGTGTACATGTGGCTTTTAGGTTTAGTAGTGGGCATGTCTGTGCTCAGTTWGTGGCTGTACTCAATGATATTTAAGGTCTTTTCCAACCTAAACAATTCCATGATCCTGTGATTTTTCTCCTAGAAAAGGATCAGSTAGTCAGCCAGCCCGCAGTTTTCAGCTCTCTGCTCTGTGACACTTTTGGGAATGACTGAGAGATTTCTCTCAAATGGCATTCCATGGGGTTTCCATGGCTGAGGTGATCAACAGAACTGAGAGAACTGAGATTTCCTTAGGCTTCAGTGTGGGACACCATCCCAGCCCTGCTGCAGCAAGGAACCCACCCTGCACAGAGAGGAATCCTTCAACTCCCTCGAGCTCATGAGGGAGCTGATGGCCATCAACACCTTGGGCTGTGCTTGTGCTGAGCATGGAAAACGATGGACTTGAATTCATCAGCCTTTCCAAAATGGGAGAAAGAGAGGAAAGCAGTGGTGGGGAGAGTGGTCCAAGGATTCCACCAGTGGTGTTTTGGATAATCAGGACAAAGGTTTAAATACAACAAACACGTAGCCTTACAGGGAGTTTTGCAGCTTTTTACATCCCTATACACTGAAATTACAGTTTCTGAGGGCACACGGTTGATAAGCAGCCTCAAAAGTTGATGTTCAAAAACCAAACAAACCCCTCAATATGACAGCCTTCCAGCCCTTTTGAGATACAAGGCATTCAAAGTGGAACTTTGGTATTGCTATTATMTTCTAAGAAATTCTAAGTTCTTTAAACACGAGGGAACCTGAAAAAATAAAAAAAAAATGTTAATAATGAGACACACTCACTCCTTCTGTCTTTTCCATTTGAGTTTTGCAGTACTCTATATTTCTTTTTGCATGTATGAAGAGAAAGTTAAAATTGTTTCTGAAATTACAGTACTGTATTTCTTTTTGCATGTAAGAGGAGGAAGTGATTTTTTTTTTCTTCAGACCCTGAAAACACTGGACTAGTATATAAGTAAAGTTTCCATTTTCAGTACTGCAAGAGATGAAAAGGGAAAACATCTATGTTTTTATCACATTTTTATCTCCTTCCTTAGAATGAACTTCAAAACTATCTTCTGTAGTACAGGCTAGATTTCATTTGTGCAGTGAAAGACTTAAAAAAATCTGGAAAGCAGAAACAGATAATCTTAATACTACTGAATTTTTAAAAGCAAAGAAAATTATTTATTTGGAAAGCAATATTTGTCTGTACAAACTCTAACAACAGCCTGTGTCTATCAGCCAATGTATTACCTTTTTCTTTCTTTTTTTTCATAATGTTTTACTTTTATTTCTTTTGTTCTTAAATAAAAAAAAAACCTCTTTTTGATTTTTTCCCATGATTTTCATTACAAAATTAATTTTTATGCAGAAATTAAATTCTGGGGAATTTTTCAGTCAACTTTATGAGCTATGGTAAATAAACAGGGCTGCCTGCTAAGTTTAAATACTATAATAGGCACTCTACTTCATACAGTTGTTACCATAATCAAGAACAGTCTGAGAATGTAGGAGTTCAGTTTCTCAGCAACCTACTGCAAGATAGAAATGAGCCAGTGCTCACTGGGGAAATATTAATGGGCAATCAGCTTGTGGGTTGTTAGTCTGTAAAATAAGCAAACCATTAATCAGCCTTTCCATGGCTCCAGTGCTGAATCAGCTGAATGTTTCAAACAAACAAGCAGTCCTGCATGGAAATATTTAAAAATTATTTAGCAGGCTTCAGGCCTTTAGTGGCTGCTGCTGCAAAGTGCCAGCTGTTGGACAGGGGTCTGGACAACCTTCTACAGTCTCTAGTAAGATGTGTGTGTACATGAAAAAAAGTGACAGATTCAGCCAGGSTAGACAGCCATCTGAAAGAATATGCCCTAATGTCTCCTGGCTTAGTGAGAACATCTGCAGAGATGTTTTCTCATATTTATTCTTTTACAGAGAAGTGAGTATGCATGAGGGCCAGGCTGCCTTTTATATTCATTTGCTCAGCACTCAGAGGGCAAAGGCTGAGATGACTGCAGCTGGATGGCATATCAAAGCAGGATGTACGAGATACACAGAAAGGAAACAAAAAAAAAGAAAAAAAAGGAAAGAAAAAGGAAAATTGAATTTAGGGTAAATCCCGATAAGTAAAGCAGGCAGCTGAATGTATCTCCTGAGAACAGAGGGCAGAAAGAATATGTGCAGTCCCACTTAAAATGTTAAGAGGGGMCCCAGTGGCCCCTGGTGCACCCCACAGGCTCAAACAGCATCTCAGTGACTGCTTTTGTCCTAGAAACCTCAGTCTGTTGCTCATTAAGATGCATGCCCCCACATGAAAGACCCACAGTGAGTGTATGAGGTTTGTATCTCTGTGTGGTAGCTRGATTTTCCTGTATAGGAAAGAATCATCAGAGTTTAGCACAAAAACTATGAAGTTCTGAACACTTTTCTTTTATGATTTAATCTATAAAGCATTAACCATTAATAAAGAACAAGCTTTACATGACCATCTGGAAAAACAAAATGCTTCTCATTCCTAGTAGGTCCTGAGGGATTCCTGTAGAATTTAGTGTACTTTACAAAYTGGACTGTAAAACAAATAGTTAAGCTTTTTGCTGAGCATTACAACAGTMTCCAAGTTAAAAATAAGAAATTGTATGTTCACAAAGAAATCAAAAGAAGAATTTGCATGTCAGAATTTCCTACCTGAAGAACAGACGGTCACATGAATGAAAATGTAGTTTTATTGTCATATAGCTGTGCTTTTTAAGCGAGCTGCTATATCATACTAAACTCAATCTTTCCACATTCTAGATGTGAACACCCAGAAAAGAAAAGAAAGTGACAGGAAATTATTTTCCTCACGACATTTTGTGGTGTATTAAGATCTTGAACATAAGGATTGAGTTATATGCCTCTAGGGGTTTTTCCAAGTCTGCACATAAGCTGAGATTTTCTTCTTTTTTCATTTTTTAAGCTCTATTGTTCTGATTGCTTTTTACAATGGTGATCCTACTTTAAGTTACTTATAAGTGGTCCAGAACTAGGCTTCATCAATGGGTACACAAAGGTCTCATCTTCAATGACACCTTCTCAGTGAGAATTTTGCTGAGCCTGGACTGCATTTGGGAGAGAATGTTTTAACTCAGTGAACTCTGAGGTATCAGGTATTTCATTCCACAGAGCTGTCATGAAAGTTTAAGCCTTGAATTCTGGTGTCAGAAGCCCGTGAAGTATCTCACAAGCTTGAGTCCTAGAAAGAAGCAAAGGGTAACATTTGCTGCTTGCCTGTGGTTATTATTCCCTGTGAAAACTTGCAGTCTGGTAACAGTCATGAAACTAATTGTCTTAGTACTTTCATATTGTCTCAGTACTTTATTGGATAGGTGGGAGTCAATCAGGACTTTCGGTAACTCATGGCACAAAAGTCATGCCAGAGACGCTTTGAAAGGTGAAATGCACTCTAGTGCACTGTCAGCTATTTCTTTTACATTTCTTGCACCGAATTTTCCATTAGTTTATGTGCTCATGGAAACTCTGTATTGTAAGTGAAGGTGTCTTGGTTTATATCAGCTGGAATCTGAAGTCTGACATGCTCACCAGCAGCATTCCGAGGGCAGAAGTACCTAAGAAATCCACAATGAAAAAGGGGTTGCTGATGTATTAAATAAAAAATCAATCCTCAAATTTAGGAACATGCCATTTTTTAGATTGTTCAATGAATTTTTAGTCCAAGCACTTGCTTAAGAATCACTGGCTACATTCCAGCTTCTGACCAGGGAGGCCACAGGCTGCTGTGTATCCGCCAGCCCCAGACTCCACAGGCAAGGTGGGGTTGGGATTGTCCTCTGCAGAACCATGAGTTTGGCTCTGTGGTACTGGTGGGTCTCTTCCAACTCAGCTGTGAGTCTATGGCTTCTCTGTGGGATGTGAGTCTGTGGCTGTAAATCTTGAATCCAGAAAACCATTGAATCCTTGAATCCAGAGAATCCTTGTCTTTGCATGGACACAGTTCGGACATAGAAGTGTCATATTCTATAAATTGCAACAATGGTCTTAGTGATACTCATGCTTCGAGTTTGTGTAGCTGAATCACCAGCATATGTGTGTCCCAAAAAACAGATGCCTGCATTTTTTTCTGATCATTTGTACTCCCTTCAGCTCCTGGAGATGTCTCAGTAAAGCTAATCATTTTGAAGTACAATTGACAGAGAGGTATAAAGCTGCAGATCATGCTGATCTCATTCCTGTCTTTTCTGGTCATATATTAAGAACCACATGGAAATAGTCGTTGCTGTGGTGAAGTAATTCAAAATCCACTTCCTAAGGACCCGCCGACCCATGGCCACACATGGGTTAACCCTGTGCTTTATTTAATTTTAAGTTATTTAGAAATTCAGATGCTAAGCAGATGTGCTCATAAAAAACCAAAACAAACTCAGCAATTTCCTATGAGAGATGAGAAACTCACACAACAAACATAATCTTCCTGAACAGTAACTAAAGGACTATTTTTGTACTATGTCCTATACTTTTCTCCCCGTGACACATACTGTGACCTGTGCCATGGAAACAGAGACCGGCTGCTGTCAGATGTCCATGAGAACAATGGGAAGGAGGTGGACATGATGTAACAAACCCAACCTCACTGAAAATTTTTGAGGAGAAGCTTGCAATGATCTTTAAGTTAGTCCATGCAGTGCCACCCTGGGAGCAAACTGGCTGTGCCATGCCTTCTGCTTGCCCTGTGGGTCTGTGAGATAGACAGACTGTCCGTCTAAGCACCCCTAGATCCACGTGCTCATCTACTTCTGCACTCCCACCACCTCCTCTGGGGAGAGTGCAGGGAAAGGATGTTCACTGCCAGCTCCTTCCACCACTCCACCATGCCCTTGGGGATGAGGAAATATGCTCATGCAAAACATGCTTTTGTAGTGAGGCTCCACCCCACAACTTCTTGCCCACAGGCACCCCTGAGGGAATGTTTGATCACTTCATGGCCATCTGTGTCTGCCCACCATGCCAAGTCCTCACTGCAGTGCACATCCTGGGCAAGCACTGCTGAATATGTGTTGTGTACTTTGGGATTTCAGTAGCTGAGTATCCAGTTCTTTATCGAAGGCGTGGATCTTTGCATTGGGTACTTCACYCTGTGAGTACCTCAGTTTGTCCACACAGGAAGTGGGAATGCCAGCGCCAGAACTGTGCAAAAGGAAACAATATGTAAAGAGGTATCTGGTGAGAGCCAGCATGGCTCCACTAAGGGAAAATCACACCTGACAAATTTGATGGCCTTCTTAGACAACAGGATTGCAGCACTGGTGGATAGAGWGCAGCAAGGGACATCATTTACCTGGATTGGTGAAAGGTTTTTGGCACAGTCTGTACAAAATCCTGTCTCTAACCTGGAAAGCCTTGGATGTGATGGACACTAGGTGGATAAAGAGCTGTCTGGATGAAGGCATTCAGAGAGTAGAGCTCAGCAGCTCAACGTTGAAGTGGGGAACATTGACCAATGATGTTCCTCAGGGGTCAGTCCTGGGACCAGTGCTTTTCAAACCTTTGTTGGTGATGGGAACAACCTCTCCAATGAAGACAGGCTGACAGAGCTGGGGTTTTACAGCCTGGAGAAGAGAAATCTCCATGAAGACCTTGTACCATCATTCCAGAAGGGGCCTACAGGCAAGCTGGAGAGGGACTATTTWTACAGGCATGGAGTGGCAAGAGAAGGTGTAATGAGCTCAAAATGAAAGGAGGGTAGGTTAAATTAGATAATATGAAGAAGTTTTTATTGTGCCAGTGGTGAGGCAYTGGAGCAGTTTTTGTGGAGCAGTTGTGGATGCCCCATCCCTGGAAGTGTTTAAGGCCAGGTTGGATGGGATTTTGAGCAATCTGGTCTGGTGAAAGTTATCCCCAACAATGGTGGGAGGCCTGGAAATAGATTCTATTTAAGATCTCTTCCAACTCTAACTAGTCTTGATATCATGAATCATGATATGATTCTATGATAATAAGTACTGAATATTRATGAAAAAAAGTATCGTATGCCACCTAGAAATCCAGTCCTTGTTACTTAATTAGGCTCCATAAATATAACRGTAAGTGTTCCCAAGAGCACAAGATTACAAAATTAAGCCACTACTTTTCAAATATTATAGCCCKAGGCACAATGAGGCCAAGCTGAGGAAAATGTTGCTGGTGTCAAWTTCACATTGTAATCTCATACCATATAATTGGACTAAAAGTCAAAATCAGTTTTCAGAAATGCAGAGGGGAAGATTTTTAACTACTAGGCATTTGGTTATCTAAATTTTTAAACTAAAAATCTCAGTTTATTAGATGGAAAATGACATCATTTCTAAATAATTTTGGTGTCATTATGAGAAATAACCCAAAGGAATCATGTCCATCAAATAGCAATTGGTCATATTCAAATATATGATATACTAGAAGATGATCWGGTTCATGCACTCCACCACCCCAAACTTTTTTTTTGATCCAAGGCATATTTTCGATGCCGTGTCCTGACCCAAAGCAGCTGAAACTGCATATGTTTTCTCTGAATAGCAGAATTATTCATAACTAAGGTGTCACTGATTTCTCTGATTTACCTSATGATAGATGTGTTTTCTGAAGAAGTCAACATCTATCTACAACAGTACATGCCAGAGCGGAGTGTGAGGGTGGCTGAAGAAGAGAGACATGTTCTTCTCTAACCCCAGCAACCTTCAGATAACCTTTCTTTGCTGAGAGGTTGTGCGGTTTGTGTTGCTGCTGCCGACAATCAGTTAAGCCCCCAAACAGATCTTGTCTAAACCTCTACATCCTTTGTCTGGTAAGATTATGTTCCAGTGCTGCTTTACACAAAAAAAAAGCATTCTCTGAAGAGACACTGCATCAGTATTTTCAAGAAAGGGTAAGAGAGAGCCAAGACAAACTCAGAGCCTTAAAAGCTCTTTTTAATAGAAATCAAGTTTATAGAGAAAGAATGCCCAYTGCATTTATTTTGTGGATTATGCAGTGTAGTTGTATTTCCAAACTAAATAGATTACATTTGCAGTATGATAAAACACATTTAGAAAAAAACTGTGTTAAGTACCACATAGATCTYATCTCAGAGAGTTTCCAGCAAGAGCTCTCAGCCCCATTGAATTAATGCCAAATTGCTGCATTACTCTTCTGCATCCATCTATAGAGACAGATYGGGCTTTCTGTCCTAGACCTCAACTTCCTGCAGCCACCCTCTACCCCTCCCATCCCTGTCTTCTGTCAGCACTTTCAGAGACAGCCCAACAAATTCCTGCGATGTTTCTGGACCAGCAATCAAACAGGCACAGGTTACAGCAGGCTGTTGATGGCATTTGAGAGGAAGGTCTTTAGAAATATAGGGGGAAAAAAATTGAGCAGCAGCAAATTGCCTTCTTTTTCCAATAAAATTATAAACACTTTTTTTGTTTGGAAAATCTCAGAGACCAGCTGATGTTGCAGCTCTTTTCTACAGCAAGTTTGTCTCATCTTTCTTCTCCAAATACACTCTGAAGTTCAAATCCACAAAAGGCAATGATAAAAAGCTCACTTGTTCCAACAGTGACCAACTGTTTCACAGAACAAATTAGAAATTGTAAGAAGAGCTTTAACTTTTTAGGTGTGAAACAGGAGTTACAGTCACACTGAGTGTGTACACAGCTTCTCTTCTGGTAACAGAGATGGGCCAGGAGCTTTGTCTCTCAAAAAGTATTGGGAAAAAAAAATCTGCCTGTTGCTTACCTCTTGCTTTCAGACTTCCAGACAGTAATGCTTCTACTGAAGGTAGATACCACAGAAAATCTTTTAAGAGTTCTCTTGCACACTGTAAYAATCCAGAATGAAAAACCCCAGTCTTTTCACAGGCTCACACATGTGGATGCAACTTTGCTAAAAAAACCTCAAAACAATACAACTTTAAGTAGGCCCAAGAGCAAAGTTTTGTCAGSCTTTTAAATTTTTACTTGAAGGTGGCTAAAGTTGACAGTGAAACTTGACAATGAAATGTGTGATTGAGACAGTAAACCACTGATTTCTAGCCTACCTGAATTTAGATACATACACTTCTGACTTAATGGATATCAGAAGACTGAATTTGTAAAAGCTTGCTATTTGCTTGKTTTTTTATTTGTTTGTTTGCTGTATGACAAATTAGGTTTTTCTCTTTGCATTTGTTCTTCTAATACAYTTTGTATATTCATTATTTATTTTTTCTCCCTCTACTTTATCTTCTCCCATGCTTTTTTTCTTGCAAATCAGTCTTTCACCCCTCTCTTGCAGCTGTAATTTCTCCGAATTTTTCTCTGTATTATGTAGTCATAGTTTAATTCTTTTACTTTTTATTCACTTTTTTATTACTTTTGTTATAGTTTTGACTGTTGTTTTTAACCTCTGTTAGCCATAGTTTCCTTTGTTCTTCTTTTCTTTCTCTCTCCATAGCCTCATTTTATCCCSTCTCCATTTTCCTGTAATCAGAACATGAAAGATAAGAATTACAAGCTGACATTTAGGACCATAGGTCATAGCACTTAAAAATCAAACTTTTATTTTTTGTTCCTAAACTTCTATCACTTTTTGTAATTGCCAAAATCTTGAATTCTGGATTATTGCTGTAATTAGTACAATAGCTTTAATGGATCCAACCGTCTAATTGATGCAACAATGTTTGCCTGAACTTGTGGAAAGTCTGAAATACTGGTTTGGAAGATTTGTTCCATTTCTTGTCTCCCCGTTGCCCTGTAGGAAGATGAGGAGAAATAATTCTGCTTTTTCTCATAGAGAATTTTGGAAAATGTTTGCTTTTACATTCGTCTGTGTTGGTGAGAGATCAGCACCATCGTCCTCGTATACGTGGGACTGTGCCTGTTGTGTCTGATGCCAGACTGCCTTACTTCAGTCCTGYCCATCTTCATTCCCTGATGATGAAACAAACGCAGGCTCTTCTCCCCTTTGCTTTCTGCAGGTCCTCTGTCAGAGGCACACACAMACATGCCTGGTCTAAGGAGAAGGGCATCCTTCATACCAGAGACAAGAGCTGCCAGGAGAAAGCTGAACATTCTGATCAGAGGAGGGTGTCAGMGAGAGGTTTTGGTGTGAATGCAAATCAGGTGCTTAATCACAAGTATTAATGGATGTTTAGTAGACAGTAGATGGTGCTCCAGTATTAACTGCCACTGTTACTATATTTTGTAGAGGCAGCTTTTCTGGACCACTACGTTTTTTATCTCTCAGTCTAAGTCTTACACAAATTTTGTGGAAAAATAAAAGGAGCTATGAGACCATCTCTTTGGAGGTCACAGGCTGGGACAGAATAGAAGATTAGGTTTGGCTTGGAGGCACAGCCACAGCTGCCAGAGTCAGGATCACTGGGGATTTTTCTCTAGTYGTTGTCTTTGCACATGGGAGAGACAAATGCTGCCCTGTATTCCTCTCCCCAGCAGTGGGTTCTTGGGTCTACTTATTCCTAGCTGCCTCAGATCTTCAGATGATTATAGGGGTGGAGCTCAGGGACATCTCTGAGTGTTGTGAGAGTAATTTGTGCTTCTGTAATTTACTTCATTGTGATGAATTAGGGAGTTAGCAGATTCATTTTTTCCTAGTTGTGCTCTGTGTACTAACAGCAGTGTGGTGGCATGTCAGCGAGGATKCTTCATCATGATGTAATTAGTGCACATACTAGCCCTTCAGACCAGCAGCCAGCTGTGGCTCATTAGGATCTTGGCTGAAGGCTGCATTTCATTTATGAACAATGTTCAACCCTTCACATCAGATCAGCTCATCCTCGTGAGAATAAACCTCTGTGGCACGTCCAGGTATCACGTGTGAGATTCCTGGACCAGGAAATATCCCAGCAGCCAAMTATCCCAGTATGGGTGCACAGTCCCTGATATCTGTGGTGGGAGTTATTCCCTGAAACAGAAGCTTTCCATTGATGCTCCTGTGAGGGTCACTGGACTGTCTCTCCCTCAGCTATTYTCTTGTGAGTGAGGAGAGCACTGACCCTCTTGTGTTAATGTTTTTTCTGTGCCAATAGAAAAAACATTTTTGCCTTTTTCTGCCGAGTATGACCTCCATGTAGGCAACTGTGGAGAGACAAAATGCAGTTTGCAGTAATCCCCTGCAGCCATCACCAAACAGAAGACCCCAGAAAAGGCCAAGGCAAGGGAAAACCCCTGGTATCTGTCTTTTTAACATGCATGCTTACTGAGTAGTTGTACGGGAACTGGAGGCTGTGTTATCTTAAACCCTGCCCTAAACCCTCTGATGATCAGCCACAAGCACAATCCCTGGCAACCCTCAGAGCTGGAGCAATGGCTTTCCTAGGCAAGRGTATGCAAAAAGGTTCATCATTCCAAAACCACTCTGACTGCTGGTGCCAGGTGTTTTCTGCGGGATTTGCATGCAAGGGGATTTCCTGCACAATTGTGGCTCTGCAACTGCACTCTGAGGGTTTAAAGAGGATTTGATTTTTTGCTGGAGTATCTCCAGCTGAGCTCAGAAATTGAGATGTTSCTTTGGCTGCAGTAGGGCACACTGTAGAGTATCATTAGGTCTATTCTTGAGTTGGAAATATAGGAAATTGAGCTGTTTGGGCAAACAGCCAGCGTAAACAAATATCAGCATATGCAGCAGATAAAGCCAGGCAATGGAGTTGCTACCTTCCAGGGAAACAGAAGAAATATATATGAAGCTAACCCTATCCCTCTAATGGATTTTTAAAAATTATTCCCTCAAGCTGCTCATGGACAACTTTGAATCTGTTGTTAACCTCTTTAGAGTGTGTTTGGTTTCCTGGTACAGGAAGTAATAACCATAAAGCAAACAAATGCCTTAATTAAACCAGCACACAAGAAGAGGCAAGAGTGATGTCATAATAGTGCTTTCAATGGCACTAGAAATATTAATGAAGCAGTTGTAACTAACAAGTGGTTTTAAGATATGGCAACAACACACATGTAATTAGCCAGCATTTCTACCAAAAAAAAATAAAAAAAACCACATTAAAAGATAACACTGCAAAGTTCCCCAGGGTAAACGGTGCCAGATGTCTTAGTTGAATAGTGTTGTGGTTAAGGGACAAGGACATAAAAGGGACATGAAAGAAATTCCTGCTCTGCATGAGAAAGTGTAAAAGAAAAAGCATGAGGCATTTCCGGAGAAGTGAATTCCTGACTGCTTCACATAGCTGCGCTGCACTATTCCCTGTCCATAGGAACATGGAAAAGGGTCCAGAGAATAACATATTTTTTTGGGTATGTTATACTGTATGTGATACCTTAGTGTATACTGTGTGTGTGGTTTGACACATAAGGATCCTCTGACCTCGGCCCAAGTCCTACTTGAAATACATGCTTCTGACTTAACAATTCCTCCAGGTGTAAGCCACCCATCAGCTTATGACCACAGCTAAAAAACTGACTGGAAAAAAAAAATCAAGAAAAATGGGAAGAAAAATAAGAAGGAAGAGTCTGCTGTGTCCTACATGGCATTTTATCAGGCTGTGACCTTCAGTAGAGCATCCAGGTCCTCTCTGGTCTAGTTTCACAGGCTGACTGCTGTTGATGGAACATGTTTCTATAAATGACTGAACATAAGACCACATTTCTTCATCTGACACTGTGTAGAGATAAGCTACTTACTGTGATTTTTTCATAGCTGGTTGTGAGTGAGTTAGAAAAATAGTGATTTGTTGGAACAGAACCTGAAAATACACAATCAGCATTCAGAATGAGATCTTGACAGAAGGCTTCACAGTGACTGGCATGTCCTCTTCCTCCCTGCATGTGTGACAGCAACAGCCATGGTTTCCTTACAGCCACCCTCCACCTTTCCCTGCTGGGTCTCAAGGTTACAAGTCTGAGGTAGCCTGAAAACATCACAGGTAGGTAAAACGTGAAGTTTTTATTGACCATGGTSCCTGCTTGATGGCACAGGCACAGCAGAGTGTTTCAGTGAATTCAAACTCAAGCAAACTTCAAATTTCAAATTCAAGCAAAAAGTAATGTAAAAAAAAGTTATTCTCCTTGATGGTGCGGTGAATCTCACTATGGTTTTTGAATCAATGAGAAKCACAACAAAGGTGTTGAAGGAAAAGCTAGAGCTCACTCTATTTCCACGTCTTTTGGATATTGTTCTCTCTTGCAATTGCCATTAAGCTTCATGTGTCAAACTGGAAGAGTATTAATTGTTATTGTTTTTATCTATTGGAAACTGGGCCTGGAGAGCTATTACATTAAAAGAGCAAATTAAAAGTGCATCACACTGTATTTACATGTGC
>NW_026623247.1:2189868-2194045 GCF_030028575.1 Malurus melanocephalus
TTTTTTTTTTTTTTTTTTTAATTTTTTTTGTTGTTGCTCATGTCTGTTAGCAGATCACAAAGATCTGATAAAATGCATATGCAAGCAATTTTTTTTTTTCAATTCAGACCACATGAGCCACTAGCAGACAGCAGATAACTATTTGGAAATATATGATTTGTAAGCAGGTTTAGAGACAACATATACCAGATTATACTATATGACTGGCCATTTTCCTGAGGCTAAATGATACAGCTCTGAACTCATCCTCTCACTTAAACTGGGAATTATAGTGTGTACTTGAACTGTCTCAGTGGTTGGTRTAGTGTTGGAAGACAAAGACCAGAGCATTTGAGTTACTTGCTTTTCTGTCCTCAACAGAAGTTGTTCTAACTTTTTATATCTTGATTTGCTTCAAAATAATTTAGTTTTTGCATAATATATTCCTCCTAAAAAGATAATTGCAAATACTGAAGATAAAAAAAAATCAGGTTATGCAGGAAGTCCTATTTCAAAATATGAAGTGAAAACCTTAAGTTTTTTTTATACACTCAGAGATGTTACTATCACAGAAATATTATCATCAAGAAAATCACAGTTCTGGGAAATGCCATGACTGTTGTCACCTTGACTTTYTTTTCCTAGTACAAGACCAGTAACTGTTTTGATAATGTTCTTTTTTTTATCTTGAAAGAAAATTTAGGTCAAATTTTCAGAAGCAGCACRGAGCTTTTCAAGCCTGATATAGGTCAGAAGTACCATCACAGGAATTTACTCCCTGCATGTGCGTGTCCTTGAGCATATGTGAATTGCTAGGAGCTGTGTTGCGCTGCTTTTCTTTGTCTTCAGGACTGCAATTTGAGGCTCTAATTTCATCTGTGCTGAATAAATTCACTAGCAAGGAGTACTCCATTGGACTACATTGGAGCAAGTTACTGCTTCAAAGCAGTGCTAGAACATTTCGGGCAGAGAAAACACTGCAGGGTGTCTTTTGTGTTCCTGCTCGCAGGTAGTATAGAAATGCAAAAAAATAATAACTGTTRGAATATAATTTTGAAAAAGAAAAAAGCTGAAAAAACAGATGTCATGACAAGTGTTAGGAGTTTCATTTTGATCAGGAGTCCAAGAACTTCCCAGAGATTATCATATGGATACCACAGCAAAACTGAGACTGCTGGACTGACTGATACATAAGAGCTGAGGACCTGCTCAGCATCATTCTGCCCCAAACCAAAACTGTAAGTCTCCTTCTCAGGAGTATTCTGTCAGCTCTTACCTATGCATTCAGATCCAATCCGTACCTATTCCTAAAGATTTGAACTCAAATTGCTGTACTACAAGATCTGGCAGAGCCTTCTGCACTGAGGAGAGGCATGAAACAGATTCTCAGGGTGCAACATCAGACATTTGTCATTATTTCACCTGGAGCTCTGCTTCAGTTTTGACTGACAGCTCATKGAGCAAATGAGCATTTCTTTAGAGCTCCAGTGCAGCAGTGCTGCACATTTTGGCTGATGGGAAATGCTGAGCTCTCTCAGAAGGCTGGTGTGTGTCGTTCCCCACAGCACCCCTTCCACCTTGGATCACCCTTTCAGGAAGGCTGTGTGAACTCCACCAACACAGGATGGGGGCTGCCAAAAAAAAAAAAAAAAAGCCATGAACTTCTCACTTTGGGACAGAAACAGCATCTGCTGAGTATTTTCTTGATTCTGAACACTGCAAGGTCTGCAGTTTTTCAGCAACAGTTTAGTAGAGTAGGGGAAAAGTCTTCAAATCTTTTGGGAAATCTCCGGAAAACAACTTCCATTAATATTTTTTGAGGAAGTCTTGAACCCCTCATTGACTAGGATAACATTCCCATAGCGTGTTCCAACTTCTGCAAAAGCCATTAACACAGACTTCTTTGAGCAGCACAGCTCTATTGGCTAGAATACAACATTTGCCATGCAGACCATCTAATTGGCTCCATAAAAGAACTGGAAGGGCACAGAAATCCTTTACCATGCTCCATACTATTAAATATGGGATACAAGTGGGATTTTTTAAAGTATAAAATACTGCTTTCTTACCTCATGTTTCAGCAAACACTTAGAATGTTAATAGGTAATTGAAGCATTATCACAGGGCAGTATATAGATGGTTGGCAAGATTTCAGGTATTGTTGCCATGTGTTCAAGGATGAGATGTAATTTGGTGGCAAAGATTCTCAAAGTATCRCAGCTATTTATGAAAAATGATGCAGGCACTGAGGCATCAAAAATTAGGGGCTACTTTTGGAAAATAAGAATGTCCTCACTTTATTTTTTGAGTCACAAATGTTTCTGATGTGAAAAAGTGGAAGGGATAAAGAGACATCCCCTTCATATGATCATCTTGACACCGTCACACATTAGTAAGAGAAAATGGAACAGAATGACACTGAAGGGAGCTTTGGGACCATATGAACATCTGCTATTTTTGATGGGGCCTGACAAGGGAAGTGAATAAAAATATACATATCTCTATTTATAGACATGCTACAAATGTTGCAATTGTTAAGAACTTTGCCTTCTGACAACAAATCACTGCCTTTGAAAATATTTTCTTACCTTAGATACATCAGCTGTTCCTGAAGTTCGGATTAGTGGCTTTCTCAAAACTGCTAACAAGATGTAAGCCTGATATAAACCCACTTAGTTGACCCCACTAGAATCTACTCATTATACCTTATCTATTGAATCTGTAACAGAGAGGCAGCAAATTCTTCAGTTTGATGGAGATTGCTCAATATCAATATATGGAGATACAGAACCTCATAAGTACTTTCAGTGTTTTCAGCGCTGTTATCATATTTGCTCTTAAACTCAGCAAACTGGTGCTGAATGTGCTGTGGAATGCATGCAGCCTGCCCATATTCCTTTCACTTGTGYACACCTATAATTGGGTATCTTCTACTTAAATCAATTAGTTTGATGAATCTCATTAAAAATAAATTAGACTGTTGTCTACTAGCTTGCTTACGGTTATAATCCAAACATAATAAGAGACAAATTCAAATCAGACAGTTTTGGAAGAGGATTTCACAGGAGATATTTTAGAGCAAAAGAAAATTAAAATATAAACAATAATGGCATAAATTGTATTAATTGTACTTGTTTCTTAATTATAATGGCATAAATGGCATTAATTTTACTTGTTTCTTAATTATAAGATCTGATTCAATATGGGTTTCACATGTTTAAATCCAGAGAAGTTTTATTAAAGTGAAAATACCAATAGCTTTTTATTGCTCTTCTATGAGTTGTGCTTTGGAGTTGAACTGTTTTCTTTATGTTTGAGGCAGCTTTCACATTATCAGTAAGTGCCTGCTTTGCTCAAGAAATTAGGATAATGTCTAGAGGTGGTCTTGAAAGACTCACTAATTTCTTGGAAGAATCTAACTTAATTTATTAATGTCAGTATGTCGAAATCTGTGAAACAATGAGCTGTTTATTCAGTACTCTCCAGCAGTCTGCAAACAGATTGCATTTCCACTAAGGAATTGTATGTGGCAATTAAGCCTTCCTCAAGTTATACTTTCAGACAAAGTAATTTTTTAATTTCAGAGTAATGTAATATGCGATCAGCACACTATTCTGTTCAGACAGCCTTGCTGCTTCCTATTGCCTGTCTCTGGTTAGTTTCTGGACAGGACTGCTGACAGTGTAATGACACATGCCCCCTGCATTACCATTATTCTTGTGAAATCTCTTCTACTCTCTGGGGACAGGGAGGTGCAAGCAAACCACGAAATCTTCCCGCACTGTTTCATGGAACATTCTGGCAGTAAAGTCCAGAAAGGCAGTAAATCAAAAAAACTGCGGGTCTCTGTGAAGAATTAGTAAGCCTGATTAGTAAGTCACAGTTTTAATTAAATCCTTCTGTCTCTTCTTGGAAATGTTTCTCTCATAGGTGATTTCTAARCTTGTACAAATGAGCTTTGTAGGCATTGCCACACGCACCAGTGTGGGACACGAGTGAATGTGAGACCACCTGAGAATGTGAGCAACTTGCCAAGAAAGAAGCAGATAGGAGGTTAAACTCTGGCTCAGTTTCCCCAAGAGTACAGGAACTAGGATTTGCCCTGTGATCCATCAATGATGAGCTCTAAGGGATATTTTGTGAGCTGTTCACACTGCTCTTTTTKCTGCTCTTTATCCCTTTTCCTATTTTAAGAGAG
>NW_026623247.1:2194100-2228457 GCF_030028575.1 Malurus melanocephalus
AAAAAAAAAAAAAAAAAAAAAAAAAAAAAAAAAAAAAAAAAAAAAAAAAAAAAAAAAAAAAAAAAAGTAATGTTTACTGCAAAGGTAATCTTGCTGCACTTATGAAGAAGATAAAACAACCTATATGTCCAGCAAGATGAATATCATCTTAACTTAATACCCAATCCCAGAATCAGTGGGAGGAAGCAAAACCTGCTGAAAATATCAGTTTTATCCAATGTTAAATGCAATCTAATATCTGGGTATCCTCTCAGACAGAGACYAAATGGAGGAATGATGTCAAGGGCCATGAATGAGGGGCCATGAAAGGGAATACTTGGGAACCACTTGTGATTGACACTTATAGTTAATCATAGAAGTGGATGAACCAATTCAAAGAAAGAAGTGAAGGGCATGGGTGCTAATGAGAAAAGTATTGAAGGACAATCTACAACACAGAAGTAGGGATCCCTGACAGTTGATTTACAGCACAGCTAAGAAGTGCCAGAAGAGGTGCTTTGAGTCAAAGCTGCATTGAAAGTTCTCCCATCTCACTGGACAGATCATATTATAAAGTCTACAAAAACCCCACAAATCTTCCTGCATTTTTTCTCTTGTACTTTTTCCCCAATATAATGCAAATTTTGTTTACCAATATCATTACAGTGCTTGGCAGAAGTGGATTTTTTTCAGCATACTCACTGGTAGCTGAAAACTCTTGAGATTTGTTGTTATCTTTGGAAAAATACTTGTTAATGGAGTGGAGGCAGATCTGTCAATATGAAGGAGTGTCACAAGTCCCAGTTCATACACGTCTGTCTCATTATCACAGAAATACCAGACTRGATTTTATTAATGAATTTTGAAAATTGATCTGGCATGGAGAATACAAAGCAATAAAATCCTACTGTCCTAGCTTGACTAAGAGATCCATAAAGTTTCTTGGTGTGCGGTTTTCAGTGATAAATGATACATTTATGTGGCTGGTGGGTCTCTGTCTTGTCCTAACACAGATCCATGCACTCTAAATGAATCATTGAAAGCCTGTGGAAATCAAGATGAGTCTTTTTACTGTCTCAGACTCTGGTTTTGTTTTTGTTGATATACATACAGCAGCTGGAAAGCATACGTAAACTGCTGTAAATAGTCAAGATTTGCAAGCTGGCTCAGAAAACCAGGTGAATTGTATGGTACATTGAAATACTCTCAGCTGACTGGTAATACAAATCAAACAAAGCTGCATACATGCCATTGCCTACCAGGCAAGCAATTAAAAACAGAGTCTCTGTTACTGAAGAGTTTGTGTTTCAGTTCTCAGATGTTCAGCATTCATGGGAAAACGTTAATCAAAACAGGAAAGTATTCTTTGTCACATAATTATGGTGACAGTGAAGTACATTTGTTTGGTTTCCTTCTGAAAGTTGCTCTACATACTTTAATAGCAATGTTCTAAATATTGCCATTTCTTCAGTCTTTCAGAAGGTGTTAGTAAAACRTGCATTCCTAAATCACAAGTCATGCATATGAACTGATGCCTGAATCTTGACAAATTAGCTTTCAGCTCAAGCCATACAAGAAGCTGCATGTTCCAGTTCTCACCAAGACAGAAACAAGCTGTGTGGTTATTCGAGGACAGAAAGTCCTCTGCCTCTCAGGCAATTCTCCTCATCATAATGGTGAGCACTCCAGTGTGCTGCSTTCTGGGAAAATTGTTATTTCTCACACAATATATATCTTGCAGTGCTTACATGCCACCTGACTAAAAATTAAATAATGCCTCAATCAATCTACAGGACTTCAAATATTGTGTTGTGTTGATATTTGTTTCAGTGTGGTGATGCATTTCCCATAGAAAATGAAGGCTTTTATTGGATATCTTGGACATCTTATCTCCATCTTGGATACACAGTTTCTGGAAAGCCAAGCTCATGAGGAGGGAGCAAACTTCATAATCTACATGCACAATGCCACCCAGGATCAGGGAGGCCCTAGTGGTTTGCACAGGATGTGTATTTTTGTGGAATACTGGAATTCTCCGTGGAACACTTGCAAGTCATATTGTCCCAAGAATCTCTTACTGAGCAGTGTCATTGTGAGGGGCTGCTGTCAAAGAGTGGATCTTTGTTCAGCTCATTTAGCTGAAATGAGTCTGAAACATCTGTGAACTGGCAGCTCCTTACCCCAGCTCTTTCTGGTCCTCACCCAGGCTGATCTCTGACATTCTCCAAACTCCCAGATGTTTTCTCTTACTCATCCTTCAGCCACCATACCAACATCTTTGTGCTCATTCCTTATCCTGGACCCTGACACTGCAAACCTTTTCAGGTAGCCCTTTCCTGCCAAGCACCTTCCTTCCTTTCATTATCCAGAACACTTCAGAATGTGTTCGGATTCTGGCAGCTGAAGGATAATTTGGTAGAAAAGAGAATTCTCATTTCACTTCAGGCTCATTCTTCCAAAAGACTTAATAAGAAAGTAAAGCGCTTTACAAAATGAATTAAATGTTGATATTTTTTTTTGTTATCAACAGAGTGACAATGGTGAGATACTGAATGAATAGAGCTGTAAAAGTAAATCTTAAATTGCAGGATATTAATGATTTTGAAAATATTTAGATAARGTGCTTTCAGTCCTTTTGAGAACTGACAACTGATGACTGAAAAAAGGTAAATCTTTTTATTGGAAAGTGGGACACTGAGACTCTTKATYTCTARATGTAAGATAAATATTTCTCAACTAAAATGCAGTTAWATCTTTTAACAAGCCTGCTTAAATCAAAATAACCAGYRTTTCATGAAACAGTAGACAGRAACCCAAGCCYRTGATTGTCCCATGATTTTCAGAGTMTATGTTGATAATCTAAGACAAGGGGGTAACCTCCTCAGATGTTTTGAAGAAGGTGCACAGTCTACRCACACGTTACAGAAGATCAAGTCCAATTGTCAGATTTCATGAAGGATATATGCTACTCCCAATTAAGAAGTAAGCTTGCTTGGTTTCAATAATTTAAAAATGTATTGCCAATGATTGTACAAAGCTTTCAAGAATAAAGTCAACTCTTGGGCCTCAAGGACCAGTAAAAATTTACATTTAAATTTATATTATGTAGTATAGATTATGCATTATGTATACATATAAATGTATATTTATGCAGGGATTAAGATAAATAATTAGCATCAGTTCTTAAATTTTATACTACATTTATATGTTTGAATATAGTATATCTTCTTAACAGCTAGCATTACAGAATCTAAATCCTTAATTGCTGTTGAAAATGCACTCTAMTAATCACTGGATGTCAAATATCCCTTCTGACAGCTTTCGGTGTCTTTCAAATTCTGCTTGATATCAGAGACACACTCATCAGCCTCACTTTTAAATCTTGCTAAAATCCCCAAAAGCATCTGATTCAGTCCTCAATGAAGGTAACAAAAGTGCCAGAAACACAAGAACAACAGAAAAACACCTGGCCTTGGGTTAAAAGACTGCTTAACTAGAAGGGATGCCACCTTGTATCCAAACTTCTGAGTGCCGCAATGTGATTTATTTAGAAAAAAATCCAATTGGAAAAAATAGGCAGGTCAGGTCAGCCCTGCGATATGGCAGATTGCCATCCCCACTCCTGCCAAGCTCCAAAATTAGTCAGTAGTTGCCCATCCATCCACCTTTACTGTTTTAAAAGGCATAGAAGTTATATTGTAAATTATTATTTATTGCATTGTTTAAATTTCAGAAAAAGTGTGAAAATCATTCAAATCAACGGCTGATGTGCGGGACTTGTGATCTAAGTGTGCTTTACCACAAAACTTCAAAGAGTGAGCAGTTATTTAGAATGATAAAACTCCTCCCTACACCCAAAAATATGCCAGAAAATTCTGGAGTCACTTCTCTGGCTGGTGAACTATGGGGAMAAACCTCTCATGACAGCACACCTCAGTCTGTGTCAATGATGGTTTGCTGTGCAGAGGCATCCTGGCTGCTTTGGCCACCTCTGGTGGAGTGAAGGGAGTGTGGTGAGCAACATCCCTGGCAGTGCTGAGGATGCTCTCCTTTACCCACTACTCAGTGAAAACCATCTCAGTTAATGCAGCCACTCCTGTAAAGCTGCCCACTTCATTCCGTAGGGAAATTCTGCACCAAACAGCTCCCATCCTCAGAAGCCCCTACAGGAAGAGGGGAAATCAATTCTTCTTTAGGGAAAATCAGACTGTTTCTCAAGGGCTCTGGATAGGCTTCGTCCCTCAGGCGACTCTGGCTGTGGTCTTGCAGTTCTTCTCACACAAACACACCAAGTGGTTTTCTAACAAACCTGCAGCAGTTGCAACAAGAAGTTCTCAGTGCTTCCGAATTCATTATGACAGTTTTTTTTTACCCCAAAATCTCTCTCTCTGGGGGCTGCACTGTTCCTTTTGTGCTTGACTCTTTGATTTGCTGGAGTTTTCTCTCTGTAATCTTGGGAAACTACAGGAACTATTTTTACCAAATACCTCACACACAGTTTCCAGYTTCTGTCTTGCTTTGAAAATTTGTAAATCTCTTCTATCTCAGAAAAAAAGAAAAAGAGTAGAGGGTGATTGCTGCCAACAAAAGCTGCTAATTTTCCTAAGTCACATAAAACACTATGTCAGAAATTTGAATTATACATTTTGTTATGTATTATATAAAAGCAAAGAAACAAACAAAAAAAAAACCAACAAAACAAACCATTGAACTAGGCTTCTGGAAAGAACATTTTATTTTGGTTGATGCAATCAGATGTTTTTTTAAAGTTGAGCCRTGATTATAGGTTATGCATGGACAAGTACAGAAAGAATCCCAGCTGCCCAGAGAAGCATGGGCTACTCAGATTGTGGATGTGTRTGCATGCAAGTAACCAGGTCTGAGTGCTGCCTTTATTCCTGCTGCTTGCAGGAATAGATGCACAGAGAACAAACAGAGAACAAGAGCTACCTTTATCTCGAGATTTACRGTTGAAGAAAGTGTAAGAAACTTCAAGAAGAAAAAATGGAAAATGTTCTTTTTAAACACTGCTGCATTTGAAGCATGCCTTCAGTGCACTTACTAAGAGGGGTGCAAGTATGCATACAATGTGGAAATGATACTCAGTGAGTATCACTGAGTGAACAGGGAAATTCCCTTCACTGTATTTTCTGCAGCTTTCCTTAGAGAAGTCATGGTTCTTTGAGGTGAAAAAAGGAGCTTATGTCATAATTTTCAGAGGAAGAATATTTCCAGTTCTTAAGAGAAATCAGAGAGAAGATAGAGAGACACAGACATTTTTAAGATTGCAAAGACAGACTTTTAAAAAGGGATGTTAAAAGTGTGTCAGAATCAATTCTTTGAAGTTGCTTGCTTTTTACAAACCTCATGGAAATGAGTGTTTTCCTCAAGATTTTGTGACAGTCATCACCAATTTATACTATTAAAGGCCAAATCATTGCAGCAGATAMGTAGTTTGGTATCAACAGCAACTGTTACAAAGGATGGCTAAATTCAGTGGTCATTGGAGCATTCACCAACATGAGTTTTTTGTACCTACAAATCCTTGTAAACTTCTGCTCTGAAATCATGCTTAYATAATGTACTTCCCAATAGGTGCCTGGCTCTGGCATCTTGCAATTCACTTGTGAGACACAAATTCAGTAGTGGGGAAGTGATGGAATAGTTTCACCTTTACTRGGTGGAAAAAAAGCCCTGGGAAGATGGACTCTTTCCAGTGAATTTCAGTAACTCATCTCACTACTGTCCTASCAGATAGCAATCTTTGATTGCCATTATGATGGTAACCATATGTCCCYTGCTTTAAAGCAGCATTTCAGAAAAGCTTCAAGAATCTTTATTGAAGGAGCTTTCTCTTTAGGCAGWTGACATTTTTTTTCCTAAATGACATGATAACACTGATAAAAACCTCACCATAAGAAGTTGTGGAGCTTTTAAATAGCAGATGGTCCAACATGATTTGTTATTGACTAAGTGCGCCCATGAAGACTAAAATACATATAAAAGCACATGGCCCTTTGGTTAAAGTACAAATATAACCCATGAACTTATCTCACTGCTCAAGCAGCATTTAATATCTACTAAACAACAGATGTTGAAACATATGGAGACATGGCTAAAGGCCATAAAAATATAAATAATCCTCAAACTTTTCTGTTATTCTTTAACTATATTGGTTCCATCTGACACCCTGAAAATGTCTGCTCGGGCATCACAGGGAAACCTGACTCCTTAGTAAGTATCAGCTGTGTGAAGAGATCACAGTACAAGTTGTCAACAMCAGGAAGAAATAAAGCAAGGGCTTAGGGAAGAAAAGAGACTAAAACCACTTGGGAAGAAAAGTCATGGCTTGGGCCTTGTGGAACAAGAAACAGACTGAGTGGAAAAAGTGGTGTAGCAAGGGTCAGTGAGAACAAAAATTTAAAGGCTGGGCACTGTCCTTTGAGTGCCACACTTGCAAGGAGAAATCTAGAGCAAAGCATATGTTTTGTCTCTCCTTTCAACACATTTTGTTTATTTGTTGCTGTTGCTGGGGACTGGAAAAAGGAACAGGGCTTTGTTGCTGTAAGCATTTCAGTTTAGCTAGGTTCAATTTCACTCTTTTTTTGTTGTTGTTGTTTTTTGCTTGGGTTCTTCTCTTTCTAGATGTTCTTTCTCTTTCCCCGGTCTGCAGGAGAGTGCTGTTTCTCAAGTATCGCACTTCTCCTCCTTGCTTTTTGCTGGCTGTGTTCTGTTCCTTACAAAGACAGCAGAGATGATCTAACCCAAGCCTGCACATGTGAGTGAGTGAGTGAGTGCCCTCCAAGGGCTGCACCAGGACAGTTAGTGGTTACCTTCAGGGCACCGGSTTCCTCAAAATATTTGGCTGCTTTTGACTCCCCAAAGCAAGACTAAGATGTGAGGTAGGATCACACCATTATCTCCATATGTGAAATTATCTCATTTGCATTAAATAGCGGGAGCTGAGACAAGCCCGGGAAGGTCTGGGCATCATCTCTTTTGATGTTTCAGCCTTGCCCATACAAGTCCTTGCTGGTTAATGTTTCTCATAGCACATGCATTTGGTATGGGCCACCGACACAAAAATTAAAACATTTTTTTTGGTGCTGARTTTTGGTGCCATATGCTGCACTGGTCCACAGGGTGAACTTATTCATGGCAGTGACAGCTAAATCAAGACTGGTTTTGGATTGGTGAACAACACTTATGARAAAACACTAAAATCAGACCACAAGGAAAAATTACCCACTCTCACTTTAAAGAAATATGTTTTAAAGAAATAGGGCCTTTATTTAAAATAAAGTGAAGAACTACTTACAATTCAGGAAAATTTTACAGAAATTAATAATGTTTTTCTGTCCTTTGCAGCATCACACAGGAAGTAGRAATGGTGAGCAAGTAATGCCTGGGGCAAGGGTCATCCTTCTGTCTGTCTATATACCTAAAGACATTCAGAGTCTTGGTCCATTGAAGTCAACAACATGACTAGGCAGAACAGAAGAGCAAAATAGCATTATCCCATGGCTGGATTTTTTTGAGGGATTTTATGGCTAGTAYTTGTTCTCAAAAAGGTTTTTTAAGAAGGGATAATCTGCCAACATTCATTTTTACTGAGCTCCATAATTTTCTGCTCCAACTGGGTACTATGAACACCCACATACATTTTTCATTCACGGAAACTGTGTGAAACTGCCTCCTGATTCTCATTATTCTACAGATCCCTTTGTCTTCATTACCACTGGTATTAAATATATGTGTATTCATTAACTAACAACTGGAAAAAATCACAGATGCACAGGGAGTAGAAGTTTCTCACAGAGATCTAATGGGTGAAATGTAAATCTGTCTACTGCTGAGATGTAAATTCAAACCGAAGTGCAGCCAGTTCCCTGGAAGGCATTTGGAGTCAAAGCCACTGCTGCTAATCTTATTTTTCCTCCTCTGCTGGGCTGGCAGTGTCAGCACTGCAACTGTGCCAAGCACTGGAAGGAATAACTGAGCTTTTCAGTTTGTCTTTATGTTCAAAGTTTTGTATGAATTTAGATTCATGAGGAAAGACCAGAGATATGTATATCTCAAAATCTGTTATGAGACTCAATATTCATAAAGACTCAATGTTTAAAGTATGAGAATAAAAGGAGATARCTGAATTAGAGGCTATGGTGTGAACAACAGGAGATATTACTTAGCTTGAGTTATTGAATCATTACAGAATACATTAAATGTTGAAGGCAAGCTGGAGAAAGCCCAGTCAAAACAGTGGAAGTGATAAGAAATGAAGAAAGATGTCCTGCATGGAAATGCTGAAGGGAAAAAAAAAAAAACAAACCACATTTATTTCATGTAGAGGACACAGGGACATGATAACAGTTTCTGGTACTTAAGGCTTTGTTGTTGAGGATCTGGTGACCTGCTGCTCTCATATGACTGTAAGGGGAAGCAAGAAAAAAGCTTGAATGGTTACAGCAGAGATTTATAATAGATGTTACATTTCTTTTTGGTGTCAGAAAAATAGAATGAGCCAACTAGTTCAGCGGAGAAACCTGGGGATATCTGGAGCACAGTTCATGCAATACGGGTTTGGATAACTYTTTAGAATGAGACAAATCACGCCCTTGGAAGTACCCATTTCTCCCTGTGGGCTCCAAAGCAAGCCTGGGGTGACTAACTCTGATGTAGTCATCCTCATTCCATCAGATGAATCCCCACACCAGATGTCCAGCTTGGCTTGACAGTCCCAGAGCACAGGGGCCATCTTGGCACTGTGACAAAAAAAAAGGATGTTATTTTTTTCCTGAAGTTTTGTCAGGACACCAGATTTTCCCTGTCTCTTCCTGTCAAGCTGCAGGCCTGAGAACAAATTCATTCCCAGCACCGTAGCAAGAGAGATGTCAGGACCTCTCTTGTCCTTGTTCTTGACCCCACCACGCAGGACAGCACAGGATGGGGGCGTTTCCACCTACCTTATAGCCTTTTAAAAAAAAGAAACAGCACCAAGTATTTTTCAGAGGTGATCAGAAAAGCATTGCTTGGTGTGATTCATCCTGCTTCTGTGCTGGGACAATTAAGCCCATCCACTAAGATCCCACTTTTTCTGCTCTCATAGTCAGTAAGATGATTTTAACGAAAAAGACCACAGAATACTGAGTTTCAAAATCACAGAAAGGTTGAGAATAGTAAGATCTGGTCAGACTGGAATAGAAAATGATCTCATGGATCAAGCAGAAACATCAGTAAAATGGATTGAGATCATAATGCAATAAAAACTTGAAGTAATAATCTCAGGAGCACCTTGAGAGCCTGGACCAGGAATATCTGACAGGCCTTTCTGATGGACCAGGAATAATCTAACAGGTCTTTCTGATGGATCGGGAATAATCTAATAGGTTTTTCTGRTGGTTAGCATCAAGAAGTTTTAGATTACACTGACATAAAGTATATTTTCTCACAGATCAGTTAAAGAAAAAAACCAAAACGGGTTAAAACAATACTTTCCAGCTGAGTTAAATTCCCGTTCTTAAGAGGGTGTTACCATCTATTCTTGTCTGACTCATAATGTTACAGAACTCTCTGACCCACCTGCACAAGAGTCCCCACAGATGCAAGCTTTTTAATTTGAAGCAGTTTTCCTCAACATGTGAAAAGCTGTTTTCCAAGCCCACTTTCAAGACATGCCTTTATTTTTTTTTCAGTTTTTCAGAGCTCCAGGTAAAAACTGAACTGCTTTTATTCTACAGCATTCTGGGATATGGCTAAGCACTTGAAAACTAAATCATTGCGAGTCGARGTGGGCTCTGATAATTTTCCTGGGTTTCCTCTCTTCCTTCCCCCTCATTTGCTGCCCATTCTCCAGACACCTGTTGCTTACATGGCAACGAGAGAGAGCAGCTGCTTCCCAAACTGGTTTTGACAAATGATCCTTGTCAGCAGAGGTGCTCTAGGAACAAGACAGAGCCATGAATGGTTACAGGGACATGGGAGATGGCAGCTTCTTGATGCTGCTCAGTCGAAGCCARGACCACCATTAATTCAGCAGAACAAAATGTGTATTTATGAACAGAGCATGGAGGAAACGGGACTGAGCAGGAAGATGAGGTGTATAACACTGTCTTTCACTTCTTAGAGCACAGTACTTCTACAGCTACGTGCTGCCAAGAGCTTCCTCCTGAGCTTCCCACTCACTGTGGAGAAAGTTGACCTCAGAGTCATGGCAGCTCTGCTCGAATGAAGGTGTGGGGATGAGTTCACTTTTTACCTGGAGCTCTGAAAAACTGGAAAAAATAAAGGTGTGTCTTGAAACTGGGCTTGGAAAACAGCTTTTCATATGTTGAGGAAAATTGCTTTAAATAAAAAAGCTTGCACCTATGGGGACTCTTGTGCAGGTGGGTCAGAGTGTTCTGTAACATTACAATGARTCAGACAAGGAGAATTTGTCATATTTGCTACCAAATAGATGGTAACACCCCCTTATGAACAGGAATTCGACTGCAGACAGTGATGCTGGCTGATGGGGTTTTCTCTCTGAGACAAAGCCCGGTGCAACKGGCTCAAGGGGTGGTGATGGTCCTTTCTGGAAACTGAATTTGAGTGTAGGATGCATTTCTGACAATTTACACTGACACCAAYAGCTTCCATTCAGTAATGAACATTTATTTCCTCCCCATTCCTAATGCTTTGGGATGCTGAGGAGCTCCCTAAAATCCTACTAGTTTCAGTGGGAGCTAGTGAGGTAAGTTCTTCATTACTGAGCTGTTAAAGTAACAAGACTTAATTATACTTCTAATTGTTTTTCCAGAGCTGGTACTGTGTTCTCCTCATGAGTGTTCAGGACTGATGGCTCCAAAGAGCAATGGTCCCTTGTTATTCAGACATCTCAGTGGAAAGATTCACATGTCCCAAGAAGAGTATGAGCTTAAGTGGTTTGGTGGATGAAAGCCAGTTTGCWCAGCAGCATCCTTGCTAGATTAGGTGCCCACAAAATAGACGGAGAAGGCAGATTAAAAACCCATCCATCACACACAGCACATTTACCTATCCAAGTTCCTGCTCAGATGCATTAAGGGTATATTTTAATTTCTCAGATGCAAAGTCATTCTGCTTTTAGTAATTTCAAACTCACAAAGGAAGATGTGCTTTCAGGGAAACTCTTAGTGAGCATAAGATAACCATTGGTGCTCATAAGGGTATACATCAGGAAGAGATATGGAGGTATTAAGCACGTTGGGCCTGAGTCAGAACTCACAGAAGGATTATATAGATGCATAAAGTTTTGGTCTTGACTCACATAAATGAATGAATGCTAGATGAGAACTGCAGTGTTTATATCTGGAATACAAACACTCCAATAAAGTGGCAGCTAATGCAGTCATGACAACAAAAAGAAAAGGCCACAAAGGAAACAGTAGCAGCACTTTGTACTGAGATGCACTCCTACTCATTGYTGAAGTCCCGGGTTAAACTTTGCATTTGTTTTCCTTTGTGTTGACCTTGAATTTTTAATCACTTTTCTGCGACCTTTCTCAGATGTCCTGACTGCTGTTGCRTTCACACACAGGGTTTTTTCACAAAGAGGCATCCATGATGGGGATTTTCATGGCATTTCCATGCAATAGGAAAAGCATAGGTCTGATTGAAAAAATTATTTCATTGGAATTCTGCTTCCACAGTCTCATGCTTATTTCAAGTTATTTTAACTTCATTAAAAAGTCAGTCTTTCTAAATGTGATGCTTCCACCAAGTCTGATATCCAAAATGTTTTGGAGGTACTTCACAAATGTTCATGAATTGAAAGTCATGGAAGTTACAGTTAGATAAACATAACTGTGAGGCTTTTGAAGCARAATTTGGCAACATCAGAAATAGAAGTAGAAATATATACAATAGAGGAACACAGCAGTTCTGGRGCAAATTGAATAACACCATATTGAACCAAGGTGAATTTCTTTCACTTCAAGAAAGACAATGGAACTGAAAACCTGGGAATCAATCCATTCTTTAAGAACGAAATAAAATTCTCCACATCACCTTTAACTGGGATATTTTTGTTAAAGCTAGTTTATAGATGCTATAGACTTCACATGGAAATAGGAAATACTGGTCCCTAAAAATTTGTCAACTAAAGACAAAAGCCTGTAAAAGTAGTAGTAAACATTTAAAGCCTAGGGGGGAAAGAACCGTACAAGATGAAAGTAATTGTATTTTTAATTTCATCTTAATGGTGAGCAATGAAAAGATAAAGTGGACAGGGGACCAGTCAAGGTGCACCATTTCCCACATAGGTAGCAGTGAACCTGAGAAAAAGGCAGASTAGGGAGCTTTAATCTTCCTAAGAGACAGGTCAAACAGGTAATAATTTGATGAGATATTTGATGTAAGAATSTGCAGAAACAGCAGTGTATTCCTTGCCATATTTCTCATATATCACTTTGAGCTGGAGTAGGTAGTGGGATGGGTAAATGCATGAGAAAGGAAAAAGAGACATAAAATACAGCACTTTCATGGATGGATAGGAATGTTTGCAGGTTTTTCCCTCTCCTTCAGAGGAATATTAAATTTTTAGRTCTATTTTCTTTCTTTTATAAATGACACAATCAATCCTGAATCCRTAAAAACTGGGTCCCAGACTTTTGCAACATCCATGTTTGTACAATCAGAGGGCAGGCAAAAAGAACTGTGTAGATTTAACAGTTTACAGCTGCCCTAGAGCCTGTGATCATCCCTGATGTCAGCTGAAGAGTTCATCTCCTTTAGGCAATCTGAACTGTACCAATTCCAGGTTTCTAGGAATCTTTTCCAAAATCTCCTAGGACTACCAAATATGCACTATGAACGGGCATCAGTAACAACCCTTTAAAGATAGGCCCAGACCCTGTAGGGCTGGTTTTCTGCTGTGCATATCATATTTGAGGGAAGGAGTGGCCTTGGAACAACTATGTGCATAGCAATTTTTGTMCCAACTTTCCAAAAATAGAGCAGAAAACCATCCTGTTTACTGCTTCTGGAGCAATATGAACAATGCTGGTGGATCGTATAAATCAAATATCAACCTTCACTATGTGAATATTTCACAGCCTGCTAAGTAGGGCTTTGCCAAGAAATTAATGCTACTATACATCTCCCTCTTCAGCCTTGCAGCACCAGTGATGCTCRTGGGAAACATAATTTATAGAGACTACAAACTTCAGTGTCTGCACACTCAAGTGCTAACTCATACATGCTGTAAAATCAGTTACTGCTCATTTAAGGAATGGTAAAATGTCCAACAAAGAATAGACTCATAAAGCTAAAYGATGAAAAGAACACAGGGAAAACCTAAGTCTTCTCATTAACAGCCAGAGATTTTTTAATAAGACATAAGAAGACAAAATTTGGACCAGCCACTTATTTTGTCATGTCAAGGTTTTAAAGCATGGGTCAGAAAATACAGAGATGCTGGAGGTGACGGGGAGAGAAGAGCACCGGACTGAAGTACGCCACAAGACAAGGATGTGGGGGCAGTTCTGTTTGGAATGAAATGGTACACACATTACACAAGCATACAGAATGAAGAATATCATCAACATCTATCTGCAAAGGAGCCCCAAGAATACATTTCTGCATTTGACCAGAACAAAGCTTATCTCGTCAGCAGCTAAAGTYGTGCTGTATTTCTTGACTAAGACAAAGACAGGGCATTTTCAGCCCCTGAAGATCTGCATCAAAACATTGTGTCCACAGCTCCAGTTGTCTCCAAATCACGAGAAGCAAAGAACTGCATCCCCACTACTTACAGTAAAATAGTAACACAAAGGTAGAATGATAGAAATGCTTTAATCTCCTCAGCAGAGGTGCCAGTTACAAGTATGCCAGTGTCACAGAAGGAGTTAGAKGTCTTTGAATAGATAACATCTTTGGAAACAAAAGGAGAATAGGATGCAGGAAAAGGAAGAATCGGCCAAAATTGTGTTTGAAGCAAAATTCTCTAGTAAGATTAAATTTAATAAGATATTGGGAGCCATCATCACTCATTAGTGACAAAGACAGTGATGAATATTGAACTAATTATACAAGACATTTCACACACCTCAAACTGATACTCCACATATTTTCCACCCCAAGGATGTTTGTGTCTCCTGTGCTAGTCAATAACTGGACAAAATACTGAAGAATGCCCTTTCTCTTTCAATTTTGAAAAGTCTGTGTATGTTTACCATTCAAGCAAGTAATTTTGCACAGAATTTGCTTACCGGTTCTGAGCAATAGCTGGTAAAGAAAATTACAGCCATTCATTTAAATGGTTAGACCTGCAGTGTTAGGTTCTTTAGATGGCATTGATGATTCCAAGGGTTTGTATCATTGTTCTTTTGCAGCTGAACTTAAAAGTCTTTGGTAAAATTGAACTTGTCCCATTTTGTATTGGAAGTTCATCTCATATAGCTTTGTTGGTGTGAAAACATGAGCTTTTCTCATGTTCAGCAAGTAAATGAAAGTAAACTCATCTTCTTCACAGAGTACTTTCATTGCTTCAGATCACAGTGCTATAAACCAAAGTAAAAGGATGAAGCCCAGAAAATCTTCTTGTGAAGACTGCCTCTGCCTCTTTGACTGAAGAAATTTATTTATTTATCCTTCAGAGGTTTTTCACATTCTAGTGATACTTTGGGCTGCAAAAATGTTCTYAGATATTAATTTTACAATAAAGATCAGAATGAGAATGTTTTAATCCCTGTCAGACTGGGAGACTGACGGCTTCACATGACTGATGCCTCAGTCTGAGATTGCATTGCTGCTCTACAACCTGAATTGGCCAAACCATGAAATCAGCTAGGAAACTACAGTTTGTATAAAACACAAACCTATTTTTTTAAATGGGATTCATCAATTTGTTGTGGGTTAGCCCTCTGGACTCTTTCACCTTATAAGAGCAACAAAACAGTCATAGATTCGGCTTKATGCTTATCTGAAGAATAGAAAATGCATTCTAGGCACTCTGGGAATTCCAAACGTGTATAACAATTTGGATCTTATATTTGTTGCAGATTTAATGTAATAGAGGCCCTTTAACTGTGATGTTAAAATATTGATTCACATTATGGAGTGCAGCTGTTTCAGAAACCGTACTCCCCGAGGCCAATTAGACTGACTGYCCCAAACGTCAGCAATAAACCAGACTATCTTTTGGCAAAATCTCACCCAGTTTTCTTTTTCTTGTTCCTCTGCCTGCTTTTGAAAAGTGCTCTTATATTTAGCACTCCAGTTCTCTGGGTTTTCCAGAGCAATCTGCTAATAGGATGAAGTTTCCTTCAAGGAGACACTCAGTTCTTGGTTCAAGAGCTATCATTTTTATAAACCATGGAACAATTTCATAGGCCACWGCAATTTGTCAGAGAGGAGACAGAGATAGCAGAAGTTTTTGCTAAAATCCCACAAAGAGCTGCAATGTTGCAGGAACACAGACAGGCAAAGTCTGTGATGTGGTAGCTACAACTCCTCTTCCTAGAGCATATCCAAGGCATCAGCCTCAGGGAAATCTTGGGACAGCCATACTCTTCTTATCTATAGGATTTACATTCCTTAGCGTAGTGGATGGGATGATTTCCCTGAAACAAGAGTTCTTGGCTGTTTGTGAAAGAACACGAGTACTGACTATAAAATTATTTGATTTTAGACACACTCAGACTTTCTGCCTCTCATACATGACAGAAACATTGCTTGCTAGAGCTGACAATATAAATTAGGGGAAAGAAATGAAGAGAYAGAAGTGTCAAAGAAAAAGCCAGGAGATTTCTAAGGCTCTCGGAACCCCTGTTCCACCACTGTAGTGCCATTCATCCTATGTGGCACAGCTGAAAGGCTTTGTGACTAAGGCTGATTTAATCTTGCAGCTACTGGGTAGGGTTGGCAGCAACCACGTTGGAAGCAGATGCTCTCCAGAAGTATGTGAGCCAGTAGTACAGTGCCCCTGAAAGCAAATAGGTGGTGAAAATGCAACCAACCCAACTAACAACAATTTCTGTTTACATTCTTCTTCTCTCTTCATACGAACAATAAACAACAGCATTTTCCTCAGCTACTTAGCAGCGATTTTCCCTTTGGAGAGTCAGGCATAGGGCTGTTCTCAGCTGTCAGGGAATCTACAGTAGCCATAGTGGAGAGTCCAGTGGTTAATTGCTCTGTTTCTGACACAGAGAATATTGAGATATTCCCACCTCCCTTTTGCTTTGAGGCACAGGATGGTTACAGATAGCACCTACATGGTGCCAAAAAGGCATGACAAAACCTGTCTTCTACTAAGTCCAGCCCAGTAAAGCCAGATTCAGGTACCTAGCAGARGCATGAATTTGTATCTTTGAGTATKATTTGTAAAGCTGTGACCTACTGAATTTGGGCTTTCCTAGAAGAARTATTTTATTTACATGACAGGAATCCAGTTCAAGACTTTTTTGTTTGCTATTATTACTACACAAGACTAATTGTTTATTATTAATCCATAATTTTTATTTGCCAGGCTTGTTGCTGAGCAGGGAAACAAGCACCTCAAAAACTCTAAACCAGAGCATCAGAGCAGAGCAGGCACTCAACATATGGGAATTTAAGGCAAGAGTCTGTTTTATGGAGTATTGATGTTGAAGTAAAACTCTTTGATCCCTTACTTCCACAGCACGTGAGCTACCATGGACTAAGCAGACAGCAGATGTACTTACTAATTACTACTAATTACTGCTGTCTAGACACCATGTGAAGACTAAACTATCAGCCTTGTTTACAAACCAGCAGATACCTGCATACTCTTCTCATTCCRGATCACTGCATGCTAAGTTCACGGGTGGCAATTGCCAGTAGGAACAACGGTTTCAACAATATATTTTTTGCAGCAGTATGGACAATTACATAAAGTGAAGAAAACTGGAGAATCAAGCCCTCTGTTGTTAACAACATTCATTTTTCTTCATCAGATCCTTACTCTGTTTTTWTAAGTGTCTACCATGGGAGGAAGCAATTTTCTGCACTAAACTCTCTGTCAAAGATCCACAAACGAGAAGTTCTCGCAAAGGCTTCCAGCAGGCAAAAAAACTTCACAGGGATTTTGTGGCACAAGATATTTTATTCAATAAAATATATATTTTATTTTATATATTTAAAAAGCAGACAATTCAGTTTTGTTTGCTTTCTTTTAAACTGATATCAGTTTAAGCAGYAAATGTCAATACCTGCTGTCATCATCCTGTTGTAAAAGCACCTTCTTGTGATTGTTTTTACAAAAAATATAACATAGCACCGACTTCCACAAAGTTGACTTTTTTTGCTGTGCCTTTCTGAAAATAGTTTGCAATTGTTTCAAACTAATGAGATTGTATTAATTCCACTTTCCTATAGAGACCAATACACAGGATCAAGCATTAAGATTCAACAATTTCAAACACTTTAGGCAAAGTGTCAACCATCTTATCTCCATCTTGTGTTAGTTTATCTACCATTGTTCTGCCTCACAGTGCTCTCTCCCTTCTTAGCTGCCAGGAAAACTAAATTGCATGTCTCAGGTGGACAGCATTTTAAAATATACATTAATGGTACCTACACAGGAGTTTTCTGCCTGCAGCACACAAGTCTTGCACAAGAAAACCTCCCAAAYGAGGCTGCACAACAGAGAAGGTAAAAATGAGTAATGAAAAAATCAAATGAAAATAGAATAATGTGGAGGTACATGGAAATGAAGGAAATAAAAAAGAGCTTTAGAAGTAGAAAAATTAATTTACCCAGAGAAGTCAAGTTAATGTATTGTTCTTTACATGTAAGTAAAGACTTTACAAAATTTTACTTTGCTRAGTGGGAAAAGAACTGACATCAAGAAATGGTACCAACTCCCAAAGTGAGCCTAATGTAAAATGGAATTATTAAAAACCAGATCTTTCTTAAAGTGTTAAACTGGTGAAGCTAATAGGGAGATAGTAAGGTCTGGAAAAGTGAGCATAACTTTACTATTTGAACATGGTTATGGATCGATCTGCCCTGCAAGGCTGGAATTATCCAAGCCAGCATAGACTGAGGCAAACCATTGCCAGCAGCCAGTCAAGCATGTACAGATAAACCCTGCCTTGGGAAGCAGTGCCAGTTGAGTAGCAGGTTGCAGGTGGACGCTTTTCAAATTTTCTGTGTTATTTAGACTGTGATTTCTGTGTTATTTAGACTGCCCTGTGACGGCACAGCTGGCAGCCCCAGGTCCAGGATCTGCACCCCAGACTGGCACACAGCATCTGCCTGCAAACATGCAGAGAGGGAGAGAATTCAACAACTTTGGGCTTTTTCCCCCTCTTAGCTGCAGTTTAATAACTGTGAAACATCGATGTTACTTTTCTTGACTTTCCTGACTGGGTCAGCATTTGGGGGTTTGGAAATTATTTGACTAAAAAGAATAATTTGTGAAAGGACATGAGATTTTTTTGGGCACTAAAAAATCCCTCTATTTGCATGAATAAACAAAATCATGTTTTCCATGACACACAGGGGACCTAACATCCAGGCACAACTTTCCAGTGGATGGCTTTCTGCCTCCTTCAGAGAAATTTGACCCAAAATCCTTTGTTATTAAATGTTAAACTGGTGGTTTTCCAGAAGTCTTGAAAAGTTTTCTTTGTCTTTGAAACCTTGCACATTTTTATTCCTTTTCCCTTCTTCAAAATGTCTTGTCCAATCCTTTCCACCCAGATTATTTGAATTTTTGAACCACTCTTTATTAATCTTTTGTTTTGGTTGAAATTACATATTTTAGTCTTTTTTATAGCTCTCTGAAGTACCATACACAAAAAGAAACTTAGCACTTCATAATATATTCAACCTACTCAGTTATTCTCAAGACTTTTKTACTTCAGACCAAAGTGCATCTTCGGTTGCATTTCACAGCCTCAACTCACATTTCCTTTAAAACAACCAAAGAAAGAAAAAAATAAAAGAAGAACGTGGGTTGATGTTCAAGTTCACACAGTCCCTCTGTCCACAACTGGCCTCTCTCCAGCTCTCACAAATCCCAAGACACGTCTTACTCCTGTTCTTGATGTTCCCACTGATGCCAGGTGGCTGTTCTGTGTGTCCAGGAAAAATGGGCTTTGCAATACACAATTATGTGCTGCCAAAGCARAAACGTTCCTCAGGAAGTAGGAACTTAAGGAACATTAGAGAAAAAAACCCACCAGGTCTCAATCTGTACTTAGGGCATAGAATTAAAAAGTAATTCTTTATGAAGGACAGAAAAGTGACATTGAATGCTGAAGCCCTTGTAGAAGGCAAATGAAACATACCTCATTAGTGCCTGTGTTAGACTGAGTCAGACAATAACCTGCTTGGAGCAGAAAATACTGAGTGYTGAAGACATTGCCACCAACTTTTGATTTGCTGGACCCACCCAGGGGCTGCTGCAGTAGGTACAAGGGAGCCCAGCCTCTCCTCACTCAGTCTAGATGAAAAGGGGTAACAGCTCTTCATAACTCTTCTTGATCTCAGTACACACTAGAGGTCTGCAGAGGTCTCTGCCTCCTCATTGACTGTCTTGTGAAGTTACCCCTTCGTTTTAGGAACCCCCACCAAAGTATCACAAAAGCATGACTATTGGTTAATGTACTCAATCATCAAGAGAAGTTTTTTCTTTAATAATWAGCTGGAGTTGAACCTAGCCTTGTAATACTTTATTGACACCTCTGTATTATAGCATGATTCCCTCCAAAAAGACACAGTTAGCAAGCCTAAGACATTTTCTTCTCCAGCCCCCAAAAACCAAACAGGCATTTTGCCCTGCTGTGGCTCCTAAACATGAGTCTGGTGTCACCCAAAGATCAAGGTGCCATCCCACTTTTGTCATTGTTATGCTGCCCCAGGCCATGCCCATGGCACGTACTCACAGCCAGGATGAGCTCTGGCTCCAGGGAAGATGCTGAGCCTGGGTCAGCACAAACCAGGGGAAAATACTGACAGGAAAGGAAATTAGACCCTCCCTGATGCCATGGCGATTTTGACAAAACAGCACTTGAGGTGCACAAGTGCAGCCAGGTGCACACAGAACCATTCTGATGCAGATGCTCACTGAAAGAGGATGCATTMGTGGGAAATATCCTTGGTCTTATTTTCATTTTGGCCCTTGTGAGGTGCTCTGTATATTCATGCAAAATGCTGAGTTCTTATAGTCCAGGGAGCACAATGAGGAGCACAGCACAGCCCCACAAAATTACATAGTCATGGATACTCTTCCCACCCTGATGTTAGCCAGATGGCCTAGACRTAGCCTAGTGTAGATACACAGATTAGAGAAAGCTGTAAATCAAGATGTGCTACAGCTAACCCCAGACATACAGAAATCATGAGTCATGCCCAGAATAACCCAGAGATCAGCTTTAAATTATGTGGAGTTTGAAAACCATGATGGATGTTGAACTGCTTTTATTTTCCTGCCATTCTTTAACATTTCAAATGCACTTTGATTGGATTCCAAGTAACCATATGTTTTAAAACTGTGATTTTTTTAAAAAAAAGCTAGATCTGTAAAGACAGACCCTATAATAACCTGACTGATGGGGCTAAGACTTTTACCAAAAAAAGCAGTATTAGCAGGGCGAACTTCAGTACWATTGCAGAGGCTGGTAGCACTGAAATGCTCCTAAGCTCACACTTAATGAAGACTAGCACAGAAACACATTCACTGACTTTAAATCAAAGTAAACATCCCTGGAGAAGTCACTGTGTTACAGTTACCTCCCTGCAGCACAGCATCTTCTAACATGTCAACAACTTGAAAAGAGCCTTTCCCCTCCAGGCAGCCTTCAACGCTTTACCTTAAAGGGTTAAATGTTCTTGTGTTGTTGGCTTTTTAAGAAACACCAGCCTGGACTTTTTAACCTCCCTATCCCAATTCTCCTGATAGCTCCAGTGACATAAATAAACTGCATGCTTTTAACTCAAGGCTCCACTGTTTTTTTGGTTTTGTTTTTTTGGGTTTTTTTTTTTTTTTTGTCAGTTCTATAGCTAAGCCATTACTAAGAAAGTTGAAACTTAAATAAATATCCATATATTCACCAAGCTGCTGCTCCACTGATGAAATCTGAATACAAGGAAAAGTTGGACAGCCAGTTGAAGGGTTGTGGCACTAAAACCATGAAATTAAATACAGCAACTGATTYGCCTCAGGCAGCCATAAAATAGCTGGTATCTCAGCCATTTGTGGTCTAGCGTAATGGGGCTTCAGGTTTAGCCACTCAAACCAAAGAAGTCCCTTTTTAAAATTTAACATGTTTTTAAACAAAGTCCAGCTCTCCCAGGCTCTGTGAAAGGTAGCAATCCCRGAGGTCCCTGTTTTCTGTTTTCTTGTAAAAGCTGGGACATACCCCTGCATTTTCACCCCTACTGCCTCTGCTTTCCTTGAACTTATTTTGCAGGGCTGCCTCATCTGTTGGTCCCAGGGAAACTTCCTCTGCTGGTGCTCCTGGGAATAGAGGAGGTTTGTAGCCAAACTGGTAGTAAGGCTGCGGTTGCATGCATGTTTGCAAAGTTTGTTTTGTAAAGATTTAATCTGAGACAAAGCGACTGGTTGGAAGTTTCTGCTACTTCAGGCTGTGCACAGATGCTTTGTCTGAAGTCTCCTTATCTTTGCCTGAAAATCCCGGCTCAGACGACTTTGCATTCCGTACTAACAATATATACATAAGTTAATAACCAAAGGGAGAAGAAATGTTCAAAAAAAATTTGAAATTTTAAAATAGTTCAGACTCTGTAAATCTCTGTAAATGTCCAGCCAAAGAAAGACCTGTGTGGGGCTAAAAGRGAAAAGAGCTCGTTCTCTCACAACCTCCTCCTCTCCCATCAGCTCACCCCGTAGGTGAGGACCTCTGTCACATCTGGCAGAGAGAGAGAGAYACACAGCTGAAAGGAACCAAAAGCCAGACCCAAAGCTTGTTTATTTTTCAGAAGCTGCTGAGCTGGGTCAGGATGCACTTCTAACAAAGGAAAAGCATGGAGGTACATCAGGAGCAGTGGGAAGTTTACAGAAGCTGTGGTTAGAATCCTGGACCACCAGCAGATGAGCACATATGGTTCCCTTGTCTGGGGAGAAGGTCCTTGCCTTGGGGCCCAGATGTTAAAATGAAAAAAAAAAAAAAGAAACAAAACTAAAATACTTTTCGAATTCTTCAGAGGACTTAATGGAGAAAGGGACTTGGTGCAACAGAGACTTTAAAGAAAGAAATTAAATAGTTGGAGAAAAAAAGGTACTGCTAAAGTAAGTGAGCAGGGCTTTTGTAAATGGGGAAAATTAAAACCTAGGCAGCAAATAATTTAGTTTCATTTTCTTAAACCTCTGGATGAGAACTTGGAGAACTAGTTAGCATATTGCTCTCAATTTTTATACATTGTGATATGTCATGATGCAACTCTCCAGTCCTTCAATAAACTTTGATTGGATTAGCTTTTTTTTTTTTTACCCAACCAATAAGCAAGAAATATTTTTCTTGCTTATTTCAGTAAGTCTTCCACTACCAGCTTGCAATATCTATTTAAGGGAATTCTGCTGCTTTCCAGTGTTCTGCAAATTAAAGGAAACTATCAACCTCTCGTTTTGGTCAGGGTCTGCTCAGAAAACACCCTCCTCTCATCTCCAATTTGATGCATTATGGTGGTGCTTCCCACTGCTGCAGTTGCAAGGCTGTTATAACCTCCYGTGCAGCAGCACTGGAAATGTGTAAACATCCAAATGTGTGAACATCCAAATGTGAAAGCATCCCTCTGTATGATGGCTTCCCCAGAACTGAGATGGTGTGATGCAYCATCAGGCAAATAGAAAGTTAGATCATGCTGAATTTCAGACACGTAACTCATCTTTCTCTTTCTCATGTAATGCACCGTGTATTTCCGGAGATTTCCCCCTTTGCCTGAGAACCACATCCTGCTGTTTCGCAATACCATAATTCCTTTGACCTCAGCCTTATTGTAAAATGGAGTCCAATTACATATTTCATAGTTTTCATGGGAAAACCCCCCAAACAACAACAAACATTAAAATACCTCTCTCGGTTTTTGTCTCCTCCTATGTATGTATTCATTACATACTTTTTACAACATCTGGGCATTTGTATTGGCTGTAGATCTACAGGAAGTTGTAGTTATACTAGTTTATCTTGGGCACATCTRGCCAAAGCCACCTCTTTCCCAAAGATGGCCTTCTGATTCAAAGTGTGAAGCACCATCAAGATCTGTGGGGGCTGTCTATTTTTATTTGCATTAAAAATAACTCTTTGCCACCTTCTTTTTTACTCAGATGATTACCACTGTGATATTAACCCCCTCAGCCACTCACACATGAATCAGGAGCTGCTTGATACAGCCCTGCAGCCTGGAGAAAAACCTACAGGYGTGGCCTCTGGATGCAAATGATTGAAACAGCACTGCTCAAGGGATCAAGCTTTACAAATCACTGTTGCTCTTGGCAGAGACCCCACAGCAGTGCTCTGACATGCCGAGTTAGTATTTTTTGTGTCCCCTGCTTCTGGCAGTGAGGGCCCAGAGACATTATGCTTTTCCCCAGCAGAGACCTCCCTGCCATGGATGGTGAGCACGAAGCTCAGTCCTGCAGTGAAACATCTGTGTGGCCTCTTCACGCTGACATATTGTGATGTGCTAGCATTTATTCATTGAAAGTATTGATGCTCAAGGCAAGATGTTAATAGAAATATTTTTGGTTAAAGATAGAGGATGTCATTACACATTTATCATTTTAGAGTTCCACTGTTTGATCAATAAAGTTTTATTAACAAAACAAACCTTCAGCCATTACTGAAGACAAAAGGCAGCTCACATCCAAGCACCTTGGCCAAATATGCCACCGGCAGTACAGTTACAAGCTCCTACATATGCCTCATGATTTATGGCCATGAGCAAAATATTTAGCAAGAGAAGTGTTATATTGAAAGAGGAGAGGCTAGTTGTAAGGAAGGATGAAATTGTGGAGCCAGCAGAGTCAGGTGTGCTGTTCCCTGACCCTTCTCATGCAGCAGAATATTCACACTTAGACAGAGGAGGTGTGAGTGCCTTGGCTTGCACACACATGGATTTTTGGGTCTGACTTACTTACTCTGCTGTCACCCAGTTACAACTTCAATGAAGCATTAAAGCCAACAGACTGCATTCTGAAAATAAGCATAAACAGTGTCGCAAACTAAAACCTCAGAAAACACTGCCAGAAAGGATGTGGTAAACATCTGTCAGACTGCATCCTTTTAAAAAAATACCCARGGGAAGTACATTTCATTATTGACTATGCATAATTACCGCAAGCTTAACCTTTTCATTGAATAATTGAGTACCCTTCATATCCTGAACCAGATGAATGGTTTGTGAGAGCTGTTMGGGAGATTAGACTGCTTGTAAATAATCCCGGCATCCATCTATTCTGYTCTCCTCTCTAGAAAAAAGAACTCCATCAATGAAGGAAGATAACTCCAGAGGGACCAGTTTCAGAGCAGTGGTTTATGCAGTCACAGTTGTTCTGGGGATTTTGAATCACTCAAGAAAAAAAGCAGTTTTTAATGACTAAGAGTTATGCCTTATATTWATTGCAGAATATTTTGGAGCAACCTTGCCTTTTCTATCTTACAGTGTGACTCACTGCATTAAAGAAAAAAAAAAGGAAAAGCCATTTAAATCAGTAATTAAATATTATTGCATGGATACTGTTAAGCAGTTAAGCATACCTACAAGAAAGGATTAAGGTTGTTTGGATTTCTATTAAACTTCATATAAGCTGAAACCTTCCTGTCTATACAAAACATTATTGTTTGAACTGCAACATACCCACAATGTACTTTATTGAAATTATGTATGTATATACCGTCCATCTTGACACAGTTTTAACTYTGTCTGTGAAAACTGAATGAGGCCATATGCCGAGAGGAGAGAGGTGCACATCACTATAGGTTTGCAAATCTCAGATGGGTAGCTGTGTCCTGGCAACACTATTTGCTTTGCAACTAGCCTGTTTCTAAAAATCTCCTGCTCTTCTGCCAGATGAAGTGGTCATTAGTGAGAAGCAGGAGAGGAAGCCATCTCCCAACATCTAAACCAGAGTCTGATTTTGTGTGCTTTAGGTCAGGATTTTCAGTACCTCAGAGAAACACTTTTTGCATTTTTTCAGACCAAGGGAAAAAAAGAAGTGGTATTATGACCCACCTAATATTTTTTGCAGTTTACTGAGGTACCTAGGGTGGATGTACCTTCAATTAAGATTGTCCTACTATGATTGACATAGAGATAAGCCCTACAGGAAAGCTTTTTGACCAGCTCTTGGGACAGGTGTGTGTGCATATGTGAGTATGCATCCCTCCAAAAAGCAGCCTCCCAGAACAACCACCTCAGCTAAGTGCCTACTGTGGCAGGGTACAAATCCAGCAATGAGTTCTCAGCATCTTTCCTGCCACAACAGGGCTGAGAATTGCATGAAGAGAAGTACTGGATTGATATTTATATACTTGGTAGTTCCTAAAAGTCTGCAGAAGGATACAGAGATAGTTTACAGATCTGTATTTATTCCTCTGCAAGATTAAAATGCTAGGACCTTTTTCATGGTGAATGGACCTTCACAGCCCTGATGTATGGCTGCAAATTGCATGAGGTCAAAAAGTCTAGAGACAAAATTTTGCCGAAATGACTGGATGCATATTGTCAGTAGCCAAAGAGTCTTGTTCTTAGAAACTGCAGCGTGATGAAAGATGAGCCTTGTTTCTCCAGTCAGATATTCTGGCCTAACCTGCTTGGAATTCTGTGAAATCATGGCCAGAAGTACATGATATGATTCTTCTCAAAATCAGGAATCAGAATCTAATCATTAGGTTGCCTCCACCTGTGCTATTCCCCATAAGCATTTGACTAAAACACGATGGTTAACAAGAATTAGAAGTGGCTGGATGCCCAACCAGATTGCCAAAATACTACAGCTAGAAGTAGGAGCCAGAATAAATATGGTAGAAAGCTTCCATGGTTTTGGTTTTGCAAGATACTGCTAGAATGTGCTAGATAACTTCACTCCGTCGACTGATACACTACTTCCATGCCAAGTGACCATGAACAGTCATTACACAGCAGGACAATTGCTGTTTTATTACCTATTCATTATATTTTCATAAAATAAAACCTCCTTATACTTTCTACAAAATAAGTAGGAGGATAACAGATATTCTGTGTTTTGGGGTTTTGTTATTTTGGTTGGTTTTGTTTGGTTTTGTTTGGTTTTGTTTGGTTTTGTTTGGTTTTGTTTGGTTTTTGTTCTGCAAGAGCAATATGCCTTAATCTTTACTAATTCTCAAAATTTTCCCTTCTCCCCAGAAAACTGTCTACTGGAGACCAGAGTGGCAACTTTCCTGGATAGAAACCCATTTGTGCCTGTTTTCCCCTGCAATTCCCACATCTGTGCATCTAAGTTCAAGGTAGGTTGTCCATCCCACTTCCTCATAGCCTCTCCATGGTCCCACAGGAAAAGTCAGAGGGTACCCCATAGTTAGGGGCAATAGCAAAATAGCAAAATTCATCTGCTGTCATTTGTTGAGATACAGGCTGTGAAGGTGGGCAGCACCCGAGTCAGTTTTCTGTCAGTTTTCTGTCAGTTTCTCCCCTGCTCTAACAATGGAGGAAGGAATTTTGTCTCCATGTGCCCAGAGCTGCCAGATTGCATCACCCACTGTTGGTGGCTCAACACCTTTCCAAGGAAATGTTGCCAAGGGGTCAGCACGTGCTGTTGGTGCACTCTGCATAAATTTCTTCCATAAAARTCATTGGTGTAATATGTCATCTGGATCTGTGGGGAGCTGCAAATTGTCTGGGTCAAAATATTTCRTTTCTCTGCCATATTTCTTTCCCTTAGATTCTGAACACCTTTCTCCATTGTAGTCCATTTGTCTGACTTAGATGGAGTATCATCTTTATAGGGATACCTTTCCCTCACACTGATAAGAGGTTGCTCCAGAGACTAAGGACTTGTGTCTTATTCCCATTTTTTTGTCACTGCCTGCTTCCTTAGCAAGTGATCCCAGCTGCCTGGTTTCCTYACCCTCTAACTCCACCTTGTTTSTCCATTGTCCCAGCACTGGAGCAGCCAGGTAGTAAAATGCTCACATGGATTATGGCTGAAATCTTTTCTTGGCTCCTGCAGCTCAGTCAGAGATGGGGATTGAGTTGTGTTTGTCTCTTCTGTCTCCTCCTCGTGTCACCTTTGTGATGGTTCTCCTCCTCCACCCTCTGCACTCCCCATCCTCCCTGACTGTTTTTTGCTAAAACTGTTTCACCTGGTGACTTTCACGTGCTTTTCCTSAGTTTCCCTGCAGGGCCCTGCCAGCAGCACCGTGGGTTCTGTCTCGGTGTTTCGGGGCAGTGCCATCCCTGGAGCAGCTGCGGTGTCTGTCACACTCTAGGGCAGCTGCAGGAGCTGCTGTCATCTCATGTCACACTCAGAGACCTCCTGAGGCCACTCAGCAGCGCTGAACACAGCTCAAAAGGCCTGGCCAGCCCCTAAACAACACTTTGCAGTGGTTTGGGTCCTCTCTGGGGTGCAGCACAGTTTTAAAAGATATTTAAATTATCACCTGTGTTTGTAGATACTTTATTTGTTCAAGGGAGAGGTGCAAATGCATTGGGGTATCTACTGCAACAGCTACTGCTCAAACAATCCCACACACCCTCTCACTCTGAACTATCCAACCTTTGAGCAGATTTCTGGGTGATATTCTGAATTATTCGCCTGATTTTAAACAGGACCTGAACTTTAAGCATCACCATGCTGGCTCCTAGCAAAAGGATGAGCTTGGTTTCAAGGGTAGTCAAAGAAGATTCACAATCTTTTAAATTCTCAACTACTGTAATCAGCCTGGAGGACAAGGGAAGAAAAAAAGAAGGAAAAAAAGATGGGAAGATATCTCCATCACAGGTTATTCCTCTGAGAAGAAAAAAACCAAAAGTGTGATTATTGATTGTTCTCAGCAGATAATAGGTGCCTGCAGGAGTGAATATGGACACCAGATTGGTGTCCTGACCAGAGGCATTGTCACATCAAAAGCCCATCCTATGAAATACCACAGAGAACACAAACAGCAATCAGGTGTTGCCAGTACAAGAGAGACAAAATAAATATGAGAGCAAATATGTCTGCATTGTAACTAACAATTGCTAAACCAATACAATAAATGTTTCTAACTAGTTTTTTTTTTTTTTTTTTTACATGCTCTGGTCTCATCTGTTGTTATCTCAACCCTTTGTGTCCAATATTGGGCATCAAAAAGGATTGTTGTGGTTTAATCCTAGCTGGAAAAGAAAGCACCACGGAGCCACTCACTCAAACCCCCTCTCTACCCACCCCCACCCCAGTGGAAGGGAAGGAGAACCAAAGTAAAACTTGTAGGTTGAGATATGAACAGCTTAACGATCAAAAATAAAGTAAAATACAATAATAATSCTAAATTATAATAACAATGATAATGAAAAGGAAACAAGTGGTGSACAATGTGGTTGCTCATGACCTGCTAACCAGGGCCAAGCCCTCCCACCCTGAACTCAGAGAGATCCCCCCTTTCCCCGTAAATCCCCCCAGTTCACACAYTGGGCATGGCGTTCTGTGGTGTGGAACATCCCTTTGGTCAGCTCAGGTCACCTGTCCCAGCTGTGCTACTTCCCAGGGYTTTTTGCATCCCTCCTCACTGGCAGACCACGAGAGATGAAAAAAGTCCTTGGCTGAGGATAAACACGACTTGGAAAAACCAAAACAACGGTGTGTTATCAACACTATTCCCATTCCAAATACAAAACACAGCAGTGTAACAGCTGCTGAGCAGAAATTAACTCTATCCTAGCTGAAAACAAGACAGTGAGATAGGGATGACTTCAGAATGGCACGGTCTTGTGCTAGTACAAACATATCCCAGAGATAACAGTGCTCAGACATTACAGCTCCACTCCCAGGGTTGGGAGGATGCAGTTGCATGTGTTGCTGCTTTAGATCACATTAATTGCAATTTTTCCCAGTGGAAATCCCAAAACAGAAGGAAGGAAGCCTCCTGGGGGCTTCATTTATGTGTGAGCCAGGTCAGCCTACAAGAGCATGAAAGGAAATTCTTCTTGCCAGGTCTTGGTGGACAGAGCATTGAGGTTTCCTGTTAAATATTTGCTTGCTCRCCATGAAGCACACTCCATAGAGTATTTGTGGAACATTAGGAATTTGTATTCCTTCTCACTACTCTTTCCACTATCTCCTGTCACTTGAAGACCTTTTGAGACTTACTCCAACCTGTCCATGGCTGGAGTTTACTACAGGACAATGAGTGAAACTGTAACAAATGTAGTTCATTCTTAAGTCAAATTCCTTAAATACTCATTTTAGGCACATTATCAGGAATCAAGACACCCATTTTTAATTGTTTTATGCCTGAAATTTGTTATCAGTTGACACCTCAGACTGCCTTTTTACTGTCTGGCTCCAAAGTAATCATACCCTGCACACCCACTGCAAGAGCAAAATTTATTTCTCAAAAATATAACAAAGATATTTCACAACCTGAAAACTTGCATGTCAAAGTAACTGACCAAATCTGTTGTGCTTTATTCTCACAGCCTCATGACTGCTGATTTTTATCTCCTTTTGTTCTTTAAGCTGTTCGAAATTGGTGATCAAACAGCTCCCGATAACATAAAATGAATATACATTCTTTTTCAGACAAGACTTCTTCCTGTGCCAAGGATCACAGCAATGAGCAACGTGGTAATATTGCATGTCCACACAGGCTTCTCTAGCAGGCTGCCTTTGGTCTGTGCTAGTTGTATGCAGAATTAAAGAGAGATTAGTACAAAGCAGGGAACTTGAAAGTGAGCCTCAATGCAGATTTGCTTGGCTGATTGCTTTTTGCATATCACACCCTTTATGTGGGTTATGCTGTCAGATTTGATACCTGTGGGACTGTCTGAAGATGCCTCTGGCTCTCCAGGCACAATGAGGCACGGAGGGCTGGGCTGGCAGCCCCTTCAGAGTCAGTCCTGCCTRTATCCTCCCAAACTGGCCAAGAAAGGCGCTCCAGCAACGTGGCTGCTATGTTATTCCACCCARAAAAATCTCAGGGCTACCCTTTAGCACTTCCTCTCCACAATTCCAGCAGGACAAAATGAACCCAAGGAGCAAAAATCTTCCCTCTCCCTCGGCAGCATCAAGTGCTCCCTGCAAGGGCACTGTGCCAGGCCACCAATTGTGCTGTGCTTAATCCCAGTTATTTTTACAGCATTTCTTGTAATTGTCAAAGATGCATTAGATGTTTAACCTTGATTGTGGCAGTTTGATGTTGTTTGTTCTAAAATTGCACTAGGAGAGCTGAGGTAAATCAATTTTTTGCATCACATTGTAATGAAAGCTTCTGCCACACCACCACAGCCAACTTGCATACTAACATATTGGTCATTTWAAAAATAAAACTAAAAAGTCTGAGTGGAACTCCCTGTGCTTTTATTTTAGACACAATAGGAACCTAACCTTCATGTAGGAAATCACAAAGAGAAAATAAAATATGTCACAAATACAAACACCTTGGCACCTTTCCACTGTTCAACACAATTTACAAAATACTTTGAGTGAATAAAGCATTAGTTTTTAAAACAACAGCTAATTTTGTTCTCAGATTAACAATTAAACAGGAACCACCTCTGATTCACTATAGACAAGCAGTAAGTTAAACAAACTTTATAGTTAAGGCTTATTTAGACTTTGTTGCCTGCTCAGTCTGAGGTATAAAAATGTGTTTTGAAACTATGGGAAGCAGAAGCCTCAGTAGGCTTCAGATATTTCTGAACAGCACAGAACCCAATCAGGGACCTGTGTCCATCTTCCAAAATCACTTTTGCTTCTGAGTTGCTCAGGTGGGAATTATCAGCTCCTTTCCCCCACCTGAGTGCTCAGTAAAATGATTCCTAAGCTGCAGAAATAAAATACAAGTCGACTGCCCTAGAGGGAATGAAAGAATTTCAATGCCATAGGTGTTTCTTAGCACAAGCCTTCCACTTGCAAACACAAAAGCAGTTCAGCAGTTCATACCTTTCAAAATTCCCTTCCTAACACCAGGACATAAACATAACGTCAAGCATTAAGGCATCTTTCAAGGCAATCAAACAGACTTGACAATAGGAAGAGGTAAATCTTTTTGGTACATAAAGATATGTTTATTGGCAAAGAGTACCCACAGGTTTTGTACTAATGTGCTGGGACACACTACATAGTAACTCACACTATAAAAATGTCTTACTGCCCTGGACAGAAAGAATTGTCYTATTACACAGAAAAGGAGCACTGCATACACGTAGTCCCACAGAACCTTGGCACTGATACTCCCACCAAACCAGTTCATAACTAATTATAACCAGAGATGGCAAATTTCCAAACTTTACTTCACAGGAAACCGGGCTCCTGTGATGATGTCTTTTGTGGCAGTGCTGGAAGAAGTTCTACACATCACCAATAGCTTGGCCTTTGACACCCAGAAATCAYCCTGTTCCTGCTCACTGGGACAGGTTTTTGGCTTAGTGCTGCCCCAGATGCTATTTCTTTTCAGTCAAACACAGAARTACTTCTTCACAAAGTGCAACAACTCCAGGAAAGCCCTGGGAGAATTTTCTCTTTGGTTTCAAGCTCCTTTATCAGGCCACTCATATCAAACTAATCCTGAAAGATGCTGAAGGATCCCTTCACTTTTGTGCTGCTTTCTGAATGAAAGACACAAAAGACTAATRAATGACTGTGATAATGAAGATACTCTGCAAATACTGGGAAAGGTAAGCAACACAAAAGTAAGGAAAAAGCAGAACACAAGAGTTAAGAAAATATGCTATAGCCATTGGGTCAAAAGTGCAACATCCTTCAGGACACATTTCCTATCATTAAGTCCTTCTGACTTTGTCTCWGTGACAACATGTTCATGAAAACTTCTTTTGCTTTGCCACACACACACTCTCACACTCATCTCCCTGCTGTAATTCACCACAGTTCATCCATTAAAGTAGCCACGCTCACTCGAGTCACCCACCTCCTGTGTATTTATAGCACTTCTGCTATTAATTCACTCCTTTTGTGGGTGATCTCTTGAGATATGCTTCCCCTACATCCTGTGATTATTCATGACAGCTAAAAATAGTCAGCTGAGTGGGTCGGCACACCCCTTCCCCCTCTCTGAAACCGATCTAATCTACACAAATTCTCTGCTCCTCATTCTCTCTGTGGGGRCCTCATCCCTGCTAAATGAAGACGTTAGCAGAGGATATTGATGAGACTACAGTATTTGATTAAATAAAATTAGTGAGGTGTATTTCTCCAGCTGTCCTGGGGAAGAGAAAGAGAAGGAATAGTCTTGTATAAGAAGTACAGGCAGATGCTTTATCTTTGCAGCCTCATGTGACCCATAGCACAGCATTTGTGAGGAAGGTTTCTCATCTCTAACAAGTGGCCACATGGTTATACCTGGAATCATGTCACATTCCAGAACAACTCTTAAGGCACTGTGTCATTTGTTTTGCTTCTGTGCTAGGGAATGATGCCCAATTCTCTGCTCTTGTAACAGGAAGAATTCCTATCAAATAAGCTATTTTAAGCCACACTATTTTAAGCTGGCCATACATTACAGGACCTTAACTGATAGGACAATAACCAAAGTCCAACAGAAAACTCACCAARCAAGCCTGTAAAAACATCAGCCACTATCAGCATGATCATTATTTAGTGCAGGACAAAAAACACAAGTCACAGAAACTGTCCAAAATGAAATCATGAGTGTATTCAGAGCTATAGTGGGTAACTGTCTCACTCATACACCTCTGGCATCTGTTACTTTAGTCCCCCTTCTCATCATGTGCACATCTCTTCAAGACTGAAAGCATATGCTCAAAATCTTCTTAGAGCGAGAGGCACAAGGTCTGCCAGATTTGGATCCAAAACAGACAACATGTTTTTTCATTTATTCTCTTTAAATGGCTGGGAAAAAAAAAAAAGAATCAGCAAGAAAGCCCCACATAAATAATTTCAAGTGAATAAATCTATACAGCGATCCAGCACTGCCTGGAACTTTAAAAGAATAGTTGCAAAGCGTTTRCATAGAAAACTTCTGCTCATGGACATCTTAAGAAACTAGTCTAAGGTGACAAACTACTTTCTGGTGACACAACAGGCGGTATTTTGAGATTCGTCTGAAGGCAACTCACTGACTAGACACAGTGAAAGGAAACCAAGAGAAGAATGCAAAAGGTATGAGGTGTGCACACAGAAATTCAGTAGCATAGCTATTTTAACTGAGACTACAAAATCAGCACTTGTAAACATATGAATACAAAGCAGATTTTGAAATCACAAAATGGCACTTAAAATAATGCACATTTTGTTTCCAAAGCTCATTTATAAATGATTTTATGCATACCTTATGGATGAGATTTCTTAGAGGAAAATACTGTTGCAGTGATATTTCTACTCACCCAGAGTCCTGGGAAATCTGCTCTGTATTGAAGGAAGCTATTGCAAAGAGCATCAGACCTCTTTCAGTCTTTCCTGCATCATTCCCTGCCCTTCAAAATCCTGTTTCAGAGGACATGCAAGGCAATGCCACTGACAAAATATCATTCCTGCATAAGTAGGTTTCAAAGCATTAGGTGCTGAAGTCAGATAGTGTGGGCCCCAGCCAACAGGAAAATACCTATCAGCTTCAGTGTTTTCAGGCTAAAATTTTGATCAGCAATTCAGAGCTGGAATGCACAGCCCATCATTTCTGGACCATAACCAAATTCATAGTTGAGAATGAGAACACTTCATTTTCTGTTTCACACAGAGATTGAGGTATTTAGGTGAAAAATTATTTATAAGTGTGCATTGATTTCAAAGTGCAAACCAAACCGAATTAATTTCTTACACAAATCTCCAAAGTCTGAAAATAAACAGGAATGTGCTGCAAATTATTTTGCTCCACAGCCACTATTGTGTGTTGCTTCTTTGTCTTGCAGGACAAGGACAGCTTTGTCCGGAGGCAGCATGAGACAATGACCTRTAAGAAAAGGAATGGACATAAACCAGCCTTTACAAAGAAAAGGTGATTGATACAGACACAGGATTAGCCCCAAAGCCCCATCCCCTGTGCGTGGTGTGAGTGCACATGGGCTTGTACAGTTTCCATTGGAATTGAGAGTAGCAAGGTGCTTTAGAGGAGGACAGAATGCAGTTGTTCAGTTAGTGATCCCTCTCTTTGTGTCTGTGAGAGAGTCTGTGCCCTTGTAGACCGAGAGAACAAATCGCTGTTAGATAAAACATCATGTTGCAGATCTATTGATATGTGTGTCAATATTCACTCCTAGACACACCGGTCATTGACCAAAA
>NW_026623247.1:2228530-2412737 GCF_030028575.1 Malurus melanocephalus
ATATAGTAGTAAAAATTTGATGCAGAAACTGATTTTTGTTAATGAAATAAAACAAGAAGAGATCCTTTTAAGTGTATATCTGTACATTCTGAAAAATAAATACCACAAACAGCTCTCAGATGAGCCATAAATAGCTTATTACACGTTTATCTCATTATGAAAAATTTTCTCCTATATGTAACTTACTCAATTTTCTTTAGAAGACTCTTCTTGGTAGGAAGTGAGAGCATCAGCAAGATTYAGATGCCTTTACACAACTCCAGTAAAAATTGAAAGAGCATTGAAGAAAATACAGAGAAATATGACAGATTTTGAATTTAATTTCATGTTGAGTTATAGATTCTGCTTTCTGGACTTCCCTGAGTAACTTGAACTCCTGAGGCTTTCAGCTGCTTGGGGTTGAGTGTAAATATGCAAGCAGTCCTCTGCCTTGTGCTCAGCCCGTTTCTTATGCCATTCCCTTTCCCATGCTCACACTTTCACTCCCTTTCTCCATGCCTATCCCAGTAGGGTGGGTGGATCCCTGTCCAAACAAGGCAGAGATTTGAAATTCCATGCATCAGGAAGCCATGGATGCTGAGACATACACTTGTATCTTTCACACTAAGGTATTACAGTGAGTCACAGACATGATGTCCTGCTGCACTGAGGGTATTTATCTCCCCTCTTCACTTCCCTCCCCCCTGCAGGCTCAGTCACCCAGTGACAACTGGAAGGATGTCACTGGTAACCATTCTGTGTCCAGACAATGTACATGACCATCAGCACAGATGCAAATGAAGGATTTGTGTTCCAGAACCAGAGTGCTCTGTACTTAAGCTAAATAAGGCTTTGATTATGGTTTTTCTTCCCAGGCTTGCCAATGGGTGGGGCRTAAACAACCCTATTCCAAAAACATCCCAGAAAATAGCGTGCCCGGGAGACACACATTCTGACTCTTCTCTGGAGGTGGGAGAAATTATTATGAGCAATGGTACTCCTCAGGTGTTAGATCCACCACCTCAGATATCAGGTGACCCATGAACTGCATCTAGTTCCACATCTCTTTTACCTTCACCTCTGCCAAAGACTTGGGAGACAGGGGTTTGATAGACACCATCACATTTAAGCAAGTTTCTCCTGCTCCAGCAGACACCTGGGTGCTCATGTGCTGCAGCACCAAACCAACAAGAAATTATTATTTGGTACTGCTGACATTTTAAATATTCCTTTGCTTAGGCCACATTTAAAAGAGTAGCAATAAGAATAGGGATATTAAAGAAGCAGGCAGAAGGCATGAAGAGTTTGAATATCTGCAAAAAATTAGTGTCAGAGGCTTCAAGCCTAAGARAGGAAAGCTGAGTCATAGAAAATTGTAGGAAAATAGGAATACTTAGTATAGGAAATGAATAGGAAAAATAGATTCAATAGCTGAAGAATCGGATTTTCTGAAAAATGTAAGGCATCTAAAAAAGCTGAAGTGTAAGAAAGAACACAAAGAAGAGGCTACAAGTAAAGAGAAGCCTTAAGAAATAGCAATACCACAAGGATCTTTAATATCARTGGGGATCTTTATGTTGTGTTGGCATAAAAAGGCCAATATTTGATCCTATTTCTACACTGCCGTCCAGAAAACATCTTAGCATAAAAGAAGTTAATAAAATAAATAAATAATTTAAGTGTATAGTATGCAGTAAGGACATGAGCCTGAGTTATGACACAGACAGGACAGAGGATGGATGGTAGGATGTCACCAAGAATGCCACCAAAAGCACGCATTACTTAGCAGAGCCAGTGCCAGAGGAGTGTCCCATGCCAGAGGAGCAAAAAGGCTGACAGTGTCAGGCTGACAGCGTGGGTGTTACCACACAGCACTGCCTCACACCCCAGACACTCTCCGGAGGAACAGAAAACACATTCCAGACTTTAAAGCAACTTGCCACTATTTTATATATTCTATATGCAGGCATGGATGGCATCGTGTGGATGTGTGTGAAAGCAGCAGGCAGGTTCACTCATCTTCAGGTCTTGTTCCAGAAGCAATCCTCCTCCTTTCAGTGACACTCAGCCTCGCCTGCAGGCCCCATTGCCATCTGGGCATTATTTACACAGACCCTTGCTGTGATACTTCAGCCATCACGTCCCACGAAACAGCAACAAACCAGCGCCATCCATTAGCTCCTAAAAAGCTCTTGAAGTCTGACTGGCAGTCAGCGGCATGCAGTGCTTCTGGGGAACTTCTTGTTGCAGCAAGTAATAAGACTTCTTAAGAATGCTGTGTGGTATGGGAGGAATTTATCTCCTGTGTAAAGGGAAACAGATGTCAAAGACAGCGGGACGTAAGAACATTAAGGGGCTGTTGTGGCTGGTCTAGGGTTCTTTTCTGAACAGTGCTTGTTTTCTACTTTTCTAATAATGTTGAGTCATTATTATAAAGTCAATACATATGCTGGATTTTTAACATTTCTGAGCACTCTTAGCCCCTCTCAGCCCTAGTAATTTCTCAGAATTTCTCAATGGCTTTCAAAATCAGGGCCATTATCTCTTTTAAAATGCTAATTCTTTGCCTACCCTCCTCCACTTCTCTTTTCTTTCCTCATAATCACTCTCATTCTCAGACTATAAATTTCTCATGGCAGAGACAGCTAGAATTTCAGTGCCTAGAATGAAATGCCTTTACACTCAGACTAGGCACAGGTTTTAGCCTAATGTGCTGCTGACACAAATGCAAATACCTCTGTTTGAGGCGCTTTCCCTCTGTGGCTGTGTCGCAGGGCCACTGTGGAACACGGAAACAGGCTTATGAGGGAACACTGTTTCCTAGGAGGTGCTGATGTTCSCAAGCAGGTTTTAGGGGTGGTGTAAGCAGCCTTAATTCAGGTTGCCTGCAGGCAGATATGCTACAATGCTCTGCAGAAAAAGCCACCCCTAACGGCCTCTTTCTTTCCATCCCTCTATTACCTGGACAGCTTAGGTCTAGTCGAGGTRTCTGTTCATATGTGCTGTCCAGGGAATATATGTTAGGTTTCCACAGCTGCCTTCCAGATGTCCCACTGTGAGTCTCCTGCTTGGCTCCTGACGTGTTTTGTCAGCAGTGACTTGTCCAAGCTGATGGAAGCCAACACATAACTGGCCATACAGACCCTGCACACTGCTAGAGAGCCTCAAACACTACTTGAGTTGCGTTTTCCAGAACAGGCTTTGAGAGAATTTGGAGACATTTAGAGGGAACTCAGCTAGCAGGAAGGTAACTGAATAAATTTGATACGGGCACAGCCATGCTGTTTTAAAGCATGAGACCTCAKAATTCTGACTCACGACCCCTCATGGGCTCAGCAGAGGTGATTCAGTGTCAGGGGTCTGGGGGTAATCATTGCAGGGGTGCATCTCCAGCCCCATCTCCTGGATCAGGGGTGGCCATGACCCCATAACCAGCCCCTGCTGCATCCATTACTCAAACCCATAGGTCCGAGAGCCCAGACATGTGAGGTGGCCCCTCTCCAGGCTCCCAGAAACCAAAGATCTTGTAATCACAGCTTACCATACGTGCCTGAGGTGTGGTATGCCTTTCAAAGGAGACAGCAAGGCTGGTGTCAGACCCACTTGAGCCCACGGCGCTTTGCAGCTCAGAGTGCAATGTGGTGGCCGATGGTTTAAAGAAAAAAAGCAAAGCTGTAGACAGTCTTTATGGAGATGGCAACGACTCACAGCAAGATGGGTAATAAGGGAAGAGGGCAACCACAGCTTCAGGCTTCAACAACAGCAGGGGAATGAAGTCATGCCCCCACTATTATAACAGTTAAATACAGCACACCGAGCATCACAGTGAAACAGTTCAATCTTCCAGCATTACAAAAGCATTGTGGAAAACCTCCTTGCTTTGTGCATATTTGCTGTCCCAAAAGAGGTCCATTTTCAGCAAGATGTCCCAAGAACCCAACTGCTGCAAATTCTTTTTTTTCTGTGTTTTTTTGGCCTGTCCCAGGCCTTCAAGACTCCTWAACAGTTGCATCCTTCTAAGAAGGACTTGGGGTTGTTGACGAACAAGATCAATATGCCTCAGCACAGCATGCTTGTAGCCCAGAAAGCCAGTTGTATCTTGGGCTCAGCCAAAGCAGGATGGCTAGCAGGGGGAGGGGGGAATCTGCCCCTCTGCTCTGGTGAGAACCCATCTGGAACCCTGCATCCAGCTCTGGGGTCCCCAGCACAAGAAAGACGTGGACCTGTTGGAGAGAGCACAGAGGAGTGCCACAAAGATGATCTGAGGCATGGATCAGGCCCTCTCCTAAAAGGACTGGCTGCAAGAGTCGGGATTGTTCAGCCTGGAGAAGGGAAGGCTTCAGGGTGACCTAATTGCAGCCTTCCAGTACTTTCAGGGAACCAGCAAGAAAGCTGGAGAGGGACTTTTTATCAGGGCATGAAGTGATATGACAAGGGAGAATGGCTTTAAACTGAAAGGCAGTAGATTTACAGTGTATATCAGGAAGGAAGAAATTCTTTACTTGGAAGTGAGAGACTGGCACAAGGTGCCCAGAGAAGCTGTGGATTCCCCAGAAGTGTTCAAGGCCAGGTTGGATGCAGCTTTGAGTAACCTGTCTCCTGGAAGATGTCTCTACCTTGTTCCAGTGGAGGTGGAACTAGGTGATATTTGAGGTCCCTTCCAACCCAAACAATTATACAGTTCTATCTCCATCTTCTTCTGWTAACATATGCTTAGCCTCTGCTGGCTTAACTTTCCTATTAATTAAAATCTGGTTATTTACTGTAAATTCTATTCAAAACTCTCAAATTTATTTTGATTTTTAGTCATACAATAGTCCTTGGSTAATTTAGAAGGCATTCAATCAGATCACCTATAGCTTATTATTTTACTCTTCACACTTTTTTGCCACTTTTCCTGAGAGTTGCATTTTCCCATTTTTTCAGSCCATTGTCTTGGATTCACTGAAAGATGAAAATAAAAGGAGTCAATCTGTTCCAAAGGACATGTGCAAATTCCCATCATGTAATGCTGCGTTAGGGAAGCGCAGCACTCCCCCAGGGATGGTGTGTGTGTGGTTACGCTCACGGATTTGGCAGCGGGCACCACACCTCAGCCACGCTCTGCCTGCTCTTTGCAGAGGTGCAGGAATGCCCATCCCCAGGACTGGGTCTCATGGAGGCAGCACAGCTCTGCAGGATGATGCAGCAGTGGAGTTCACACGAGCTGGCCCAGGTCACCCTGGGCATCTCCCTCTGGTACCCTGAAGATCAGCGCACTCTGCACCCTGAGGCTCAGGAGGAGACTGCAACTACTGGGGAAGGATGGGAATAATGTGCRGAAAGGAAGGAGGGACAAGCCTTCAGACAATGATGTAGGCGTACAGTCTTCATGTCTGGAGTGTTGAGCTGCAGGATGCAGGCGGGGAAACCCAAGGAGCTGTTTGACTGAACTCATTTCCCCTTCTCCTTTCTCTGCATTTCACTTTTTACATCATGTCTGGCTGGAAGTGCTGTGATAACAGCTATCTCTCCTTTAGCATGTGCAATCTGYGCAGCGCTGGACGTTGAGCTGAGTCAGTGTTAATGTAAACCCTGACAATAAATATCTGGCCATGCTCTGCCCCTTTATCCCRAGAGGAAGGTGTTGCTTGCAAAGGCAGACAGAGTTCAGCTTAGCTAAACACGTGATCTCAGTCGCTAATATAAAACATGCAACTGAAATACATCCTATGGACATATATTTATTTACRTCATGGTGTACAAGTGCCTGAGGAAGCGAAAAAAGTCATGGTTTTTGAAGTTTCCAAAATATCCTCCCTTTATATATTATAATTATTGACAGAGTTCTTCTTTGATGTAGTATCCAAATGTATTTCAGTATTGCAGACTATGATTCAACAGCATTCCAAGTAAACATTCTCCCTTTTTATTTTTTATATTCAATTAAAATATTAATTTAAATTATTTCTCTTTTAATGATTTCTAACTTAAACAGTATTATATTTAGTATTGGCTTAAYACTGAGTTGGAGTCACAGAAATAAGAACCAAAATGGTGTTATAAGCAAAAATTGTTACATCACTTCATCCTCTAAGTGGAATAATCCATAATAATACACCTTGTTATATAAAGACAATAGTACAGCAGCAGTAGAAAAATAGAGAGCTAAAACATGCTATCACAGAATCAGATAAATATCATACTGTTTGGAATTGTAATTTTAAAAAAACCTTGCTGYTGTTTAGCTTTCATACCAAAACAGTCAAAACAAGTTATTGATTTTCCAAATGATGAAGCTTCACTTCAGGAACTCCAGGCAAGTAAGCCAATGACAGACCTGTAAAGCATTGCATGAATGTCAGTATGAAGATTATAACTAATGCATTAATAAAACATTGCATGATTTTGACAGACAGAGATTTCCAAGATTTTATCATGCCCTAAACAGTTAACAGAAAAAAGAGATTCTTCAGGGACTTAATTGTAACTACTGCATGAGAAGRATAATATTAATCTTGAAACATTATCTGTTTTGTCTGTAGAGAAACCACAATATTTTTCATCTGAAGGTAACTTCATCTTTTATTGAATATTTATGTATTTTATTTATCTGTGAATAGAAGTAACTTTAACCACTATTCTAACTTCAAAGCATGTGCCAAAAAGCCATCTCTATCAATGGCATTCAACACGCACTGCATTCACTGGACTAGATGCTGCATTTGGAAAAAAAAATACCCTTCCTTTAGTCTGCTATTCTCTATGTAAAATCCACAACAGAAAAGCAAACCCATGGGCTGCTGCAGGGTGGTGGGAGGCCCAGGACCATTCAGGTAACTTCACTAGGACATTTGCTGGGCCCATGGCATTCCCTGAGCCCTCTCTCTCTGAGTCCCACTGCTGACTCTTCCTCTGCCATGTCAGGAGCAAATCCCCTGTCAAAACATCACCWTTTTTCAATACCTGCTGAACTGGGCAACAGACATGCTTTTAAATGTGCCATGGCTTGCCCCCTTAGTCAAGACCACACTCAACTGCAACACAGAAGAAAAGAGCCCAGACAGGATTCGGCCTGTGGCAACTTTGGAGCTGGAATCGTGCTGGATAAATACTGCCCCTGCTAGTGACTCCCAGCCACTGTGCCCTGCACTGCTTTCTGGATGTTATTTAACAGCCATTGGCAGGCCTTTACTCCAAGAGGTTTCCCTACTTTGTTTAACAACTTTTTCTCTTTCATGTTGGTTGGTTTCCACAATTCAACAGTAGGTTGCTATAAAGTTATGTCCTTGTGCTTTAAAATATTCTATCTTGTGTTTTTTCCATCTTTTTCTGGATCAGTGATTAGCCCTAGCCAATCTGAATTTTCCCTGCATGGATAATTTTTCTAACAATTCCATCAGCTTTCTAGTTTTTTTTCTGTTTTACAAAACAGATGATGAAGCAACCACAGGCACTAGTGGTACTCAAGGTGCCAAGCTCATAGGAGAGCCCAACCWTGTGCTCCATTTTGTTCTTTCTTTTCTTAATCATTAGTAAAATTCAGTTTCCCTTTGACAGTTAATGAATGTCAGCTGCTTTTAAAGGACTATCCACAAAGATCTCTCTCCTTAGTATTAACACTCCATGCAAATTTGTGCATCTGTTATTCYAGTTGTTTTGCTATGTTGCACTTAGTAGCATGGAAATGAACACTACATTTTATCAGCAGGTCACTCAGGACCACCGGGTCTTGGAAACATCTTGTTCTCAGTTTTAGTTTCACTGTCCAGTACCCCCAATAATTTCAGCAAATGCTGCTTTCCCATTATTCATCCTGTTTGCTCAATCACTCAGGAATTTCCAGGACAGAAAGAACTTCTCACTCSCCAGAAAATGGAGCTGTTAACCTCACATTGCAGTGAAAAGTCATAACTGCTCCTGGCCTTCTCTTTCTATGTCTTTCTTGGTCATTAATCTCTCTACCCCAGAAGAACACTATTTCTTTTAAGGGTGAGAGCTTCATGGAAAGTTCTCCATGCGTGCCTCACTGGCTGCTGCGTGGCATTTGGAATTGAGCCAGTGGATTGTATCAGCTATTGCCAAAGTGGCTGAGCTCTCCCAAGGTTTTTACTGATGGTTGCTTTGGCCTGAGGTGCCACACCAGGCAAGTCCCCTGCAGTCTCTGGACATGGACTCTCTATCTCCCTTCATTCCTGGATGGCTTCTTCAGCTTGCACTTCAGTATCTTTCCACCTGCCTCCTTCAGTGACATCAGCAGCCACTGCAACCACAGGGGTCAAGAGGCATCTGTAAGAAACCCCGGGCTGCTGATGAAGCCAGGGTTGATGAACCTGCAGCCCAGGGGTTTCCTGTGGTGAAGCAGAAAGCTGGGGCACGCGGTCACTGCACTCACTGGTGGCACTGCATTCCTCACCGTGCGTTGTGGGCTGGGGGTTTCAGACACCATCATGTCAGAGGTAATCAGAGGTCTCAGCCAGAGATAACATCTGGTCCTCACCATGGATACACCACTTCCTTTGTACTRTAGTGGGGCCTGCTCCTGTGGGTTGCTGGTGGTGAAGAATGCAATTTAAAATCATCACAGGCAGCAGAGCAAGTTTGCCACCTCTTGGCACTATCGCCAAAAAATCTTTCTGGTGGTGCTATCTTGTYGCCTCATCCATGACAGTCTGATCAGAATATTTCTTCTGGTTCCCCTCTCCAAGTAGCCAAAAGGTACTGAAGGAAAGACATGGTCAGAGGGGAAAATAACAAGGAATAACATCAGAACACAGACCCAGGACTGGGGCTGCTTACATCTGCTGGATCTTGATGGTGTGTATCAAGCTGCTGCCAAGAGGACTACAGACCTTCCTGGGGTGATTTTCAAGGAATCCATAGAACAGGCCTTTTCTGGGCAATGCCAGAGTAATTATGTCCAGGCCTGGGCTCCCCTTTGCCAAAAAGTGGTGTGTACCTTTGTGTGACATGGCAGGAATTTTCCACTCTTCTTCTGCTCCACAGAAGAGAGCAGCTTTCACACAGCACATGACACGGGAGGACAGGAGATAAGGCTAAGACCACTACAGATTGCAGTATAGTCCTACCCATAGCTAAGTGGGGCCATATTGCTTGGTGTAATACTTGTTTCCTACCAGAGCCCTAAGAAAGAATTTTATTACTCCTCTTCAGAGGAAAAAAGGCAGCCACAGAAGCAACCATTTGTTCTGCTACATAGGTTTAAACTCATGGCTGTGAAAAGCCTAGTTTCTGCTTTCTTCCAGGACTCTTCTTCCCTACARAACAGCAGTGCAGGCAACCGGACAGCCAAGCCCATGGCATGACTCCAAGCACGATGATGCTCAGGTCCAGACAGGAGGCTCTCACGAAAATCACTGACTGTGAGAGACGATAGGCAGCCCTACGCGTCTGCCTGTGCTTAGCAAGCTTGCTGTACTGCTCCTGTTTGCCAGCTTATCATGTGCACTTCTGGCAGAGAGATTTGCTGTACCCACAAGCATCTTACAAGTACATTTAAATAAGACACTTGTGCGATTCAGGTACCGACTTATTTTTCCAAAGCGCTGCTCCCGTCGCCGGCACAGTCCGCGTGCTATCGCTGCCCTTGAGTTGCTATTATTCAGGCAATAACTCTGTCAAGAGGTACCTTTCCAGGAGCACGCTGTAATCGGCAGCTCTGGGTCAAAACAGAAGTACTTTCGCTGAGAATTTCTGAGTGTTTCACCCTGTTCCTCTCGACTCAAGCTCGCTGAAGGTCGCGTTACTGGACACAATGAGACAGAGGAGCAGAGGTAGCATAAGCACGACCTCACTTGAACATTCTGATCGCTCCCCCCGAGCAACCCTCCACCTTGCATTCTTCTGGACACTATAAATAGTCGSCGGTGGGCTCTGCCGCCTCACACTTTCACCCCGGCTGCCCAAAAAGCCGTTTAAGCATTAAACGCGCTTCCACCCCGGCAGCCGTGCCGTGCCGGCGCATCCCGCCCAGCGGAGCTGCTGCCCCGAGCATGGGGCACGGTGAGCGGCCAAGGGGCGGAGTGAGGCGAGGCGGGACGGGACGGGACGGGGGCAGGCAGGGGCCGCCGCAGCGGGGAGGGAGAGGAGGGGAGGGGAGCCTGTCCGGCGGGACAGGCGCAGGAGCAGCGTGCCGAGCCAGCAGCCGAGCCGGGCGGACGGGAGAAGCCCGGAGGGGAGGTGGGTCGTCGGGCGGGGGTACGGGGCAATCCGCGGGGAGAGCGGAGCCGCAGGGATTGGCGGCGGCAGCGGGGCAGGGCCAGGGCCATCCCAGCCCCGCCCGGCCCGGGCCGGTCCTGCCCCCGCTGTCCCGGGGCCCGAGCGGCGCCGCGCAGCCGGAGGGGTCTGTTCGGCGGTGCCGGAGCGCCGTGGGACCGGCACGGACAAAAGCAGGTACCGCGCTCTGCCCGAGCCCCGCTCCCGCTCCCTCCGTCAGCGAACCGGGCTGGCCTCGTCCCGCCGGGCTGGCAGAGCCGTGCCCGTCCGGCTGTCGGAGCGGGAAAACACCGCTCGGGGTGTAAAGGAATGGTAGCGGGCGAGCCGCATGGGAACCCCGGCTCTAGGTGTCCTCACACCTCGTGGATAGAGCGGTGTTCCCCGTGTGAGACCGTCACGCCGTGGACACGTCGGGTAACTTAGGCATGATGTTTGCCACCCCAGAAGGCTCAGGTCGCAGCGCTAATGGAAATTTGAGAACGGAATACTGAAGTTTGGAGTGGGGGGGGGATAGGTCGTGAGCGCTGGGAGACGGGGGCAAAAGTCAAAGTGCCTTCCCTTTAAGAAGCGCGAATTAAACCATTCCGGAGCTCCCCTGTGAGGTGTGCATGAGTGCTACTCGTAATGACAAAATTTAACCTAATGTCTAAAAGCCAGAAAAGTAACTATTTGTTTTTCTGAGGCTGTAAACTGCCAGCACATTCACTTAAGAAAAAAATCCTTTGAAAGTTTGAGTTGTCTAAGACATTTTTCTGCAGCAGATGTTTATTGTCTAAACTTCATCTGCATCTAGCACTGGCTAATTTCAGTGGGAATGTGTACTGAAATGTGCTGCTGTTCTCAAACGCTCTTTCTGTTAATGAGACTACCGGGGTGTCCCTGATAAATTACATATATTTACTTTTTGTTTGGGAAGGCTTTACAGATACATGAAATATAAAAAAAATTGGCTTCAGATTTGCATTCTTGTCTTTCCCTTTGTCATTTTTTTAATTCTCTTTTTTGGTCAAAKTGTATTGTTGTACTTGGAAGAGAAGGGAGAATTGTTGTGTGTGTGGTGGTGGTGGTGAAAGGGCRTTTGGTTTCTTTGGTCAAGTCTGTCCATGGATATTTGGAAAGCAGGAAAATACCATTCCAGCCAAATTACACCAAATTACAATGAATGTACTGAATGCATGGTACCATATGTTGTAGCACAGGCAAAAGTAGGTAGTGGAAGGTGAAGTCCTATGCTCACTTTGTTCTCACTTGTTGCTTTGACTTCAGAAAAATTGAGTGCAGTTTAGATCACTGTTTTGAAAACAGAAATTTCTGATTTCTTTTAGCTATAAAGCGCCCGGTGGCTCATGAGATGATAAAAGCCCTGAGCTCTCTCTGGGGCTCTTAACCAGAGAGGTCACTGGAAACAGAGACCAGAGCAGTATGGGAGGGAGATGGTTATTGAAGGGTTTTGGCATCCCCAAAACAGGTTCCCTGTTGCCTCTTGGCATTGGGAATTATATATTCCCAGGGAAAAGCTGCAGGCCAGGAGAGCCAGTGAGAGCTATGACCCTGAGTTTCTACCTGTGCCACTTTGTGTTTTGGCTGGAGAAGACACAGGAGGTATGTCTTGCCGTGGGGCAGGTCAAGGGGCTGTGGCCGTGCACACAGCATTRCTTCTTCCATGGCATGTGTGGCAGAGGGACCATACAGACCCTGGGACACCCTGTAGATGTGACCCATGTAAGAGTCCCTGCTATAAATTGAAAGGGTGCTTGACCTCTGCAGGAGACCACATGAACCACTGGGAAAACCCCAAAGCATGCTGGTGGGTGAGGAGATTGCACAGGACAGGGATATCTTGGTGCTCACYGCTGACCCCAACTGCTCTCTCCATCCTTGGAGCTGGGATGACCAAATAGCTGGAGAAGGAAACCAAATTGTCCTGCACATGACTGTGGTTCTTGACATTATACCACTAGTTTGTACCACTGCCTTAATTTGAGTAATTTAGCAATCACTGTTTTAAACAGCACATCCATGGGGAAGTATAGCAGGATTGCCCCTGCACTGGAAAGMGGTTTATCTGTCTAGTGCTACCTGGTGGTGCTGAAATAGGGATCCTCTGCTCTACCTTAGAGGAAGAAAACTAATTTCCAGAGGTTTCAAGAGTTCTGGATGCTGAGGTACCTAACCATGGCAGTGCTGCGCAAACAGCATGCCACAGACAGGTTCTTCAGGTTGTTTTTTGAATATTTTGAACTGGGATCTGTACTTTGCAGCTAGTATGTGGCTGGAGCAAACTTGTTTTGAGGAGTAAATCTTTGAGCTGTCACAAAGCAGTGGCAGAAGTTGTCCTGACAACCAATGTGAATTTTTCTAACTGCTAAAGAATGTGCTTTCTGAATCACCRGCTACAAAGCAGGAGGTAAACAGAAGAAGAGTATGGCTGAAAGATATTCCTTGAAAATAAATTCTAATTTATTATATTATTATTGATACTAACTTTCAAATGTCTTGTRCATGATATTCAGTGGATAAGAGTCCTGGCAAATAATATTTTTGCAACTTTCTTACTAGCTTATCAGAGGCCAAGATTTACTTTTGTGGTACGAAGTTTGCTACAATAATTTTAGGAGAAGTAATTACTAGCAATGGCAGAGACTGTATGCTTTCTGCTGATGGAGTGCATCATCCCTGCCTTCAGCCAGGGGAACTGGAATAGCACCATTACCTTTAGTAGAGTCATGACAGTTTGCATCTGCTGAGTTGTGGGTGATAAACTCCTATGCCTGGCATATAATTTTCTTCACAGAAAGAAATGTGTTTGCCCTTTGATAGACCAGTGTGATAACTCACTTGAAAATGACTTAAAGAAGTCATAGTTATTTTGTTGCACATGGTGCTCTAAAATGATAGTAACATTATTCTCTCAGGCAGTCATCAGCCAGTCTGATGAGTATTGCTGATGGAGCTATTATTAACAAATACTTTTCTAGTCAAATATAATTGTTTATTTTACAGTGGAAAGCACTTGCAATTCATATGGACACAGTGGGATTTTGTTATAGGGCAGTACAATGAAAGACTGTGACATTTTATGTGATAACAGTGCACAGATTGTAACTGAATTACAATTACATTGAACCTTAGCTGAGGTGAAGCTTTTCTGTTGAGAGCTTCACTTACCATGCTTCAGAAGAGAATTTAACAGCTCGAGGGCCCAGCTCATCTTCTGGGAAAGGAATGAGGTGGTTGATGTCATCTTCTGAGTGAAAAAGCAGCAACTGGGTTTCTTGGATGTCTCTCCCAGTGGACCTCTTCAACCAACGTAGTTTGGACCTACGAACTAGAATGGGAAATAACTATAGGTAAACACCAAATTATGTTCTCAGAAAGTAATTTTAAAACACCCTGAATGTACTAAAGAGTTCAAGTCAATTCACTGTAGGCTTTTATAAGATTACTTATTTTCTGAAGGAGGCAATCTAGGAAAAGGAAGRGTGGGAAAATAGGGTGTGGGTCACCCTTTAAATCACTTTACTTTCATCTGAGATGTGGTTTGCTCCTCCCCTCATCCTCTGAGGGGACTTGAAAATGCATGCCTGACTTCCCAAGTGCCCAAAACCAACTGTTGGGTTGGCAGTGGCTCCCATATTTTTCCTGAGCTTAAGAAACCTGCATATAGAATCATAAAATCATAGMATAGATTGGGTTAGAAGGGACTTTAAAGATCACCTTGCTTCATACCTCCTTCCCTTGATAACTATCCTTTGAAAGTTCCTTTAWTGTGTTTGGAAAATGTTCATGACCCTTGCGTAAATGGTATGGTCAAGAGCTCTAGTTCTTATAAAGTTTCCTACACTAAGTTAATTAATTTTGGGCCAATGGGAAATGTCCATCCAGCATAAATATTTTCCTTACTTTTCCCAAAAAAAAAAAAAAAAAAAGTCAAATTTGGCTCATATAAAGCAAATTCTTTCCTCATCCCCATCCTTGTTTTCTTAGATAAGTGAAAAAATTTGCCATTTGGGGTATGAACACTGATTGTCACTGGAGTATGCAGCAACTAAACTGTAACATATTAGTGTTTACCAAYATTTTTTGGTAAAACAGTGCGTCTGACACCTTCTGATATGTTTACTGTGCAGATCCCTTCTGATATTTATTGAAAAAAGAAGACAGATTGGAGGAWCTGCTGTGAAAATGGAACCTCAAAGTCTATGGGAAAATGTTGCCATTAATCTAAGTCATAACTTACAGAAAATCAGAATTTCTGATTGAAAAGAGTAATCTGGTGTAGCAATTTTTTATTTTTTTAAAAAACCCAAGAACATTGAATATAGATCCTGTATACCTATGCAAAGGGAAAAAAAAACCCYTAGAGAAAAACAATGCTTATAAAAATATAACATTTTTTTTAAAAAAGATAGCAGAAATCCGACTGATTTGATTGGGAAGTGGGACTGGCTTTATGATGACTGGCTTTCAGTGCATCTTCTCAGTTGTAAATATCGTAAATTTACACCTTCAACTGTTTGAAATTATTTTAGGCATTGGCAACATGCACACTGGCATCAAGACTGGACACCAAATTTCTCAGGGTTTTTCCTTCTTCGGGTCTGCGTGGCAGACAGGAAGAAATTTTAAAAGCATAGAGTTTACCCTCCAGCTGCAGGGGCAGTGATGGCTGGATGGTGTTTTGGTAGTGCAATGTACACTTAGGCCTTTTGGAGAGGAAGCAAGCTGCCTGCTGTGCACACTGGGGCTTGCTGGGTCTGTTTGCTGATCCTTCCCTTCACTCTTCTGGGTGTTTTTCAGCAAGGAAATTTCATCGGGGGAAAACGCCTTTGAGCAGTCCCCTGTGCTGCCCCTGTATTTCTGCATCCAGGCTGTGTCTGAGCTTACCCACAGCTACCCTGAGAGAAATGGAGCAGTGCTCAGCCTCGGTGCCCTGTCCATCACTGTCCCTTGTCCTTGGCTTCTGGGTGTATGTTTGCAGCTTAAGCACTGCCTGACGTAGGAAGATGGGGACACTTATGTTCCTTTGTTGATTTTATTTTCAGAGCCTGGTTCAAGAGCCACTGTCCCGAATTAATATGCAAGGCGTGCCGGAGCAGTGGACACACGATGCCTACCCAGAGGAGTGTTGGGAGGAGCGTGGCTTGATCTCCCTCTTGTGGAAAATTATTGGAACTATATTCTCGTGATAGGAAGACAGTAAGTCGGGCATCCATCAGGGAACAAACGATGGCAGCAGTTACCATGCCACCTGATGCTCTTGTCAGCCCTCAAGGAAGTGAGGAGGTGGACTCTCTGATTGTACTGCATTATAATTACACAGGGAAGCTTATTTTAAGGGAAAAGGCAACTGATAAAATAGACCTGCCCACTATTGCATTTCTGATCCTATGTAGTTTCATAGTCCTGGAAAACTTGATGGTGTTGATTGCCATATGGAAAAACAATAAATTTCACAACCGCATGTACTTTTTTATTGGCAATCTAGCCCTCTGTGATCTTTTAGCTGGGATTGTTTACAAAGTAAACATTCTTATGTCTGGGAAGAAAACTCTGAGCTTGTCCTCCACAATCTGGTTCATTAGGGAAGGCAGCATGTTTGTTGCCCTGGGAGCCTCCACTTTCAGCTTGTTAGCGATAGCAATTGAGCGGCATTTGACCATGATTAAAATGAGGCCTTACGACGCAAATAAAAAATACAGAGTGTTCCTTCTCATTGGTACATGCTGGCTAATTTCGATTTCCTTGGGTGCCCTGCCCATCCTCGGCTGGAATTGTATAAACAACTTACCAGATTGCTCAACAATTTTGCCTCTGTACTCCAAGAAGTACGTTGTGTTCTGCATTAGTATCTTCATAGCTATTTTGGTTGCCATTGTCATCCTCTACGCCCGTATCTACATACTGGTAAAGTCCAGCAGCCGTAATGTCACCAACCACAACAACTCGGAGCGGTCCATGGCCCTCCTTCGGACTGTTGTGATCGTTGTTAGTGTCTTCATCGCGTGCTGGTCCCCGCTCTTCATCCTGTTCCTCATCGATGTGGCCTGCAGAGTCAAGGAGTGCTCCATCTTGTACAAAGCCCACTGGTTTATTGCTCTGGCGGTCATCAATTCCGCGATGAACCCCATCATCTATACCCTGGCCAGCAAGGAAATGCGTCGGGCTTTCTTTCGCCTTGTTTGTGGCTGCCTGGTGAAATCCAAGGTGGCCAGGTCTTTGCCCATTCCGCCCACACCAGACCACAGTCGCAGTAAATCCAGCAGCAGCAATACCCAGAAGCCAAAGGAAGATTTCCCACCGATGAATGTTGCCTCGTATATCGCTGAGAAAAATGAGTCTCCATTTCACAATGGAAACTTCTGTAAGTAAAGGACTCCTCGAGACCAGTACTTTTCTGTGTTTTTTAGGTTTAAGCTACAAGCGTAGTTTAAATATTCATGCACTTCAGTCACAGTGGAAAACACTAACCATTTATTTAACTTTGAGGACATATTCATCTACAATCATTTGCTTTGGGTGTTCATTCAGTTACGCACCTGATTCAGAAAAAGCCTTTCATCCTACCCAGTGCCCAGGACAGAGTCTGTGCACAGCTAATGACATCACACACCACAATGGCATTGCATGTTTACCTTCTGATCTTGCAAGGCGTCACCAAAAAGTTGGAGACTTTGGCATTCACTAAAGACTGCTGACGATTGGAAGATGAGCCCGATTATTGCCAACTGGACGAAGAGTTCATTACACAAGTTGGTTATAATTCCCTATATGTACCTTACTGTTGTGTTAATAGCCTTACATGTATGTGGTATAAATTGCTGTATATTTGTACAGTTTCTCATTAAAAAGTCATTGATTGGTGAAAGTTTACAATGAGCTAAATGTATCACACTATACAGTGTAAGGTGACTAATTGTACAAATAGAAGCATTTCAATGGGGATATTTAAAATGAAGTAGTAGCTTTTAGCTGTCAGAAACTTTAACAAGTCATATCAATGCAGTATTTTTATTTTTTCCACTGTTACTCAAACTTTTCATTTTTAGTGAAAGACAACATGACAGTTGTCACTGTGGCATTTCACAACATGTTTTAAGTAAGCAGTAGTGAATAACCATTGAGAGAGGATATATATGTTTGCTATTTAAAGTAGTTTAAATGTGACCCCTCAATACATGTCTAACAAGTGTATGTACTGTTTCCATGCATATATTTTTGCTCACTATTTTCAATGTATTTAAAAATGTGTGTCCAACCTGTGTAAACCTGTGTACATTGTGAATGCACTACGTAAGCAGAGACTCTTCGGTTCTGAAACAGAGACCTATCATTTCAGAAACCAACGAACCACAGTGGGTTCCTGTGGAGTTCCTTCTTCCCTCTCCAGGCCCTGCCACAGCCTGGGATTGTGTTAGAAGTTCTCCCCGGGAAGTTTAACCAGTGGGACAATGTCCCGTTTTCTGTCAACGGGACCCTGCACTTCTGCCACCTCTGGACACTTCTGCAGGTACCAGAGGGAAGATGCGGTACAACAGGATCATGCTCCGTTTATACCTGATCCTGCATGGATCTGGAAGGAATGCTTATTTAGTTTGGAAGATCTGGAACCCCAGCCCCAACMTTTTGAGAGGCTGTTCCAGAGGAACCTGGAAACAACTTCATAGTTCATCGCTGCCTTAGCAGCCTCAGTACAAGAGGGTATTTATTGTCGGAGGGGATCCCTGAAACCTGGAGCAGTAAAGACTTCACAGACATCTGGTGTCAGGTCCCCATGGAAGTGGCCTGTGGTACTTCCATCAATTGTACTTGATGGCTGGAGGCTTCAGTGGAATTTGAGGAGAAATTCTGGGACAAGTTCCACTTGTCTTTCAGTAAGAATGTATACATCTGACTTTCTTGAGCTCTTTCAAAAATTTGTGTTTAATGTCTCAGAACACACCTTGCTTTATGCACAATCAGAAGTAGTTGAGGCTTTTTCTAATACACAGACTGAAAGAGCTCTCCTTAGCTTTACTCTGGTCTTAATCATTTAAAGCAGCAGCATTAGACTATTCCCAAGTATCTATAGTGTACAAGTTGTTTATTGTGTGTAGCAAAAGCCTTTAAACTATAAAGGCTTGCATTGTGATTATCTTTTACAAATTAACAGTCTGTAAATGTTTTATGCTGTTAGAGAAGTGTATGAGAACAAAGAAGAATTGTATTTGAATGAARTAACTGTGAAAGAGAGTAGTAAATATGAAATTATTTCTACCAAAAATGTTGAAAAGCAATGCACTTAGGGACAAAAAGTTAAACCAAGCTAAGCATGATGTAACTATATGGATTGTAGATACAGGCTTCAGGCTCTGCAGCTTTGTGAGAAATAGAACAGATGACATTGTATTGCCATGGCTTGATTAGGTTTTTAGATTTTACATTGCTATTGGGCTGTATTGTCAAAGTTCTCCCCTAAAGCTGTGGCTTTTAAATCTGCCAGCTAAAGTATTTGTGTYCTTGTGTTAGTTCCCAAAGCAGTGGCACGTGGCAGCTTCCTTGTTATTGCAGAGCAGACAGGCCTTAGGAACACAATGGTTTGAGAAAACATGGTGGCTGAACCCCACCAACCCTCATGTCGAGGATGTTACAGGTGACAAATAAAGAAAATGTTCTAATGGCCAAAGTCCAAGAAAATGTACATAAAAGTGAGTTTTAATATCTGCATTCCAGCCTTAGCTATTGTGAGTGTTGTGCAAGGTACAAGTAATGCAAAGAGCTTCACTCTTAAAGGCCGTGTGATTGCTCGTTAGTACAAAACCCTTTCTATTCTATKTTGATTTCCTTCTCTTATTTTGGAGCTGTGGGGATATTTTGCTAGGTCACTACCCTGCTGTACCTGAAGCAGGTTTCTAAGATTCACGGGCTCACTTGTAACAATGATAATATAATTTACGAAGTACTCATGACTGAAGAGAAGATAAACTGGTCTGAACAGTCTTCAGTGAGTACATCCCATTGGGAAGTATTAGAAAAGGCATGGGTTGTGGATGATTTCAGAGCAGAATTTTAAATTAGAACAAGTCAAAGGCTTAACAGCAGTGGACCTTAAACAGCCAGGAAGATGACATATCCTTGAAGTGGAAAAAGATGGAGAATATCTTCTTTCACCCTAAAATATTAGAAAGTTTCTCCAAGCGTATGCCAGAATCCAGACCTTTTGTAATCCAGGCTGATTAGAGCATACAGAAAACTAAATTATGTCCTCCTTTCCAATTTGTTTTACATGAAGCAAAAGGTACAAAGGAGACTWACATTTCATTCATATTAATTCATGAATTGGAATATTTGTTTTGATTATGAATTATGAAATAAATGCAAATCCAGCCACCTGTGGAGAAAATAAAGGTTTTCACAATCTGCTTTCCAAGAGTCTTTTATTGCCAACAGTTTTAGAGAATGTTTTCAGCTCATTCGGTACCAGAAACATTTTGAAAACTTTTAATAAAATATCTCAAACCTTTAAACTGAAGGTGTCCAGTAGCAGTTATTTTTCAAAGAAGTGCGAAAAGGTTTTGGCCTTCTGTGGAAAACATTCATTTAAACTCTGGGTGTTGTGCCTGAAGGCAGAASGCTGGCTTGGTTGAGCTGGGTTCTTTTCTTGGAAAGGAGACTAAAAAGGAAGGTGTGTGCCAGTGGAAGCAAGCTCAGGTGACATGGGGAGAATACCAAGTTGCTGTTTGCCAGCGTAGGGAGAAAATTTGTGTGGTCAAAGCTCAGTTGGAGATGAAGCTGCCAGAGAAGTGGAGATGATAAAAAGAGTTATTTCGATATCAGTGACACAAGGGAGTTTAGAAATCAGCCCGTTAAGGGTGAGGATGGTCACCTCACAAACAGGGACAGACAGAGAAGGCACAGGTGTTTARGGCTTTTTTTGCCTCTGTCCTCAGCAGATCAGGGGAGTCTCAGTGCCCTGAGCCTGAAGGACTGTGACTGCAAGAATGATCATTCCCCARCTGACCCTGAAATTGTGTGGGATCTGCTGCTCCAGCTGGATCCCTACAAATCTATGGGTTCTGATGGGATTCATCTGAGAAGCCTCAAAAAGCTGTTGATGTCATTGCMAAACCTCTCTCAATGATTTTCGTGGGATTTGGGGAATCCAGAGAGGTCCCAGCTGACGGAAAACAGGAAAATGTTGTCCCAGTTTTCATAAAGGGCAGGAAAGAGGACCCTGCACACTACAGGCATGTCAGTCTCATTTCAGTGCCCAGTMGAATCATGGTCAAGATTATTCTGGTGGACACTGAAAATCTGGAGGACAATGCAGTTATCRGTCACAGGCAGCAAGGCTTCATGAGAGGGAAGAGTCCTTGTCAAACCTGATTTCCTTCTATGACAAGGTGTCTCACCCAGCTGGCCAAGGGAAGCCAGCTGATGTGATCTTTAGGAGTTTCACCAAGCTTTTCTTAATGTCTCTCTCAGGATCCTTCTGGACAAAATGTCRAGCCCACAGCTGAACAAACACATCCTGTGGTGAGTGAGCAGCAGCTCAGGGGACAGGGACAAAGGGTTACAGTGAATGGGGTGACATCAGACTGGGGATCTGTCACTGAYGGGGTTCCACAGGGCTCCATCCTCAGTCTTGTGCACTTCAACATCTTCATAAATTCCTTGGATACAGGACTCGATGGAACACTGTTTGCCAACAATACTGCACTGGGGGAAGCTGCCAGCTTTCCTCAAGGGCAGAGAGACCTCAACAAATCAGAGGACTGGGCTATCACCAGCCCTGTGAAGTTTAACAAGGGCATTCTGCACCTGGGATGGGGGAGCCATTGTTGTGTGTAGACTGGGGAATGGCAGGCTGGAAAATAAGACCTGGGAGAGCATCACTGTGGAGAGGGACTTGAGGATCCTGGTCAGTGACAAGTTGAACATGAGGCAGCAGTGCCCTGTCAGCCAGGAGGGATAACTSTGTCCTGGGGTGCACCAGGCACAGCCGGSCAAGGGAGGGGATTGTCCCGCTCTGCCCTGACCTGAGGTGGCCTCACCTGGAGTCCTGAGGACAGTTTTGGGCACCACAATATAAACAAGGCAATAGGCTGTGAGAGAGTGTCCAACAGAAATCTGTAAGGATGGTGAGGGGTTTGGAGGGGAAGCTGTGTGAGGAGCAGTTGAGGCTGCTTGGTCTTCTCAGCCTAGAAGAGACAGAGAGAAGATCTCATTGTGGTCTACAGCATCCTCATGAGGGAAGGGACCTCTTCTCTGTCATGACCAATTACTGGACTGGAAACAACATGAGGCTGAGTYAGGGGAAGCTTAGGCTGGGTATCACGATAAGGTTTTTCACCCAGAGAGTGGTTGGGTGGTGGTACAGGCTCCCCAGGCAAGTTATCACAGCACCAAGCCTGAAAGAGTTGCAGATGCATTTGGAAACTCCCTCAGGCAAATGGTGCGACCCTTGGGGTGTCCTGCACAGGCCCGAGAGCTGGACTGGATCATCCTGATGGGTCCCTTCTAACTCAGGGTATGATATGATTCTGTGAACACTATGCAGCCCTGCATCCACCACCCCCARGGCTGGAGGGAGGCTTTGCCCCTGCCCCTGCTTTCTGGGAGTAGGGTCAGAGSTCTCTGCTGGGAGGGCTGTCTGCTCCAGTGGTTCCAGGCATGGCCACTCCCTGGAAAGGGACATTTTGTGAGAAGCCGCTGTAGTGAAGGTTTGTGCTGCCTTCAAGGCTTGTTTCCCACCGCCCTGGTAAGAAAACGGGTAACACAYTTCACTGTAGGTGAAGTGCCAGGCCCCAAAAAGCCAGGACCCTGCAAGGGTGTGATCAGCTGCTGCGGAGCAGGGATGTGCTGGTGTGCACTTACAGGTGTCATTTCACCTGCCAGCGAGATAATGACACTCACAGCAGGAGCTGGGAACCCAGGCCACGCTGGGGCTGGGGACACCTCCTTCTCATGGCCAGACTCACTGGGGACAGGCACAGCAGCAGTGCCTGGGRGTTTCTGCTGCTGCCCTGAGGGTCCCCAGCACCTGAAGAGGGCTTGAGGCACCGTGCAGAGACATGCAGAGGTTGCAGGTGCCCCTGCTGCATTCAGAGCTCCATTCTTCCCAACAGCAGCATAACTTCCTCAGGCTCAACTTTTCTCCATGTGGTCAAGAGGGAAGGAAGGCCTTTGCAAGAAGACAGGTGGTCAGGRGAGGAAGAGGATTAGGGTTAGAGCTCAGCACAGCTGAGCTTCCTGCTGCCATTGTGGAATGGACTACCCTTTTATGTTCTCACTTATTCAGTGTGCCAGGCAGGAAAGTTACCTTTCCAGGAGAGGGCATCATCTGGCACAGACAGAGGGCCTGTATTAACACTTACTTACATTCACRAAAATGGTGTTTGTCAAAAACAAGCTCATGTATGGTCTCTGTCAAAATGCATGGAGCTTCTGTGCTGGTGTGAGGGCAGTGTAACTGAGTTCCAGCTCCTCATGTGCATTTGGTCCTTCCCAACAGCTTTGGGAATTTTGGACAGAATTGGACATTTTTCATCCCTGATTGCACTGGGTTGAGTAATTCATTGACTTATTAGTATTTTCAGAATGGCACACATTCTGCTATAAAACGTGCCTCCCTTCAGGTCAATTAAAAAAAAAACCCAAGCCCGACCCCAAACCAAACAAACTATTACAAAACCTGAGCATATGAGAACAGAATCAAGCCCACTTTATACATGTTTCAATCTAGTAATAGTGCTCACTCTTTTATTACTTTGGTTAAACATATACAAACTGAATAACCAGAAAACAGTTGCATGACACTTATATTCCAAACTACATTGCTCAAGGACTTCCTCAGAGACAAAATTTGTCTCTATAGCTAGAATATCACAGTCAGCAAAGAGGCAAAAACTTGAGATTCACAAAAGTGGTTAGGAATATAAATTATCACAATATTTCCACATACATTATTTTTCTTGCAATTCTCAGTTAAAAATGTTTCTAAAAGTAATAAATATTATTAAATAACGATTGTACAATAAAACTCCCTTTTACAGCAAAATATTCACTTTTTAGTTTTGTTGTTGCTGCCCACACAATGCAAAGAAAAACATTTACCTCGAAAGAAGAAACTAGCTTCTTTCAAGTTTTAACTCTGCAGGACTTTACTGAGAAGCAGTTATCACACCAATCCAGACAAAAAGGACACAAATATATACTAATTATAATCTTCACATTCTTCACTTAATAGAAATTTTCACTTAATTTTGAATTAATGTATGCYTGGGTGTGTTTGATGTCTTTTTCCTCATGGAAGAAAAAGGAGGTCTGCTGGAAAAAGCTTTCATTTGACCTGKATTTTATTGAATCTTCATGATAGTTACATAAAGCGTAAATCTGCATCTTAATCTCAAATTCTGAGGCTACTTTTTTCTCTGAGTCATCTGCACTCTCTTACACAGCAGGGTAGCAGAATGAGTCATCCAGTTCTAGCTTCTTTTTTCCTTTGGTTTCCATGACCTGTTCCATTGTCAAACAAGGTTTAAACACTTTACATGGTGCTTTTGCTAGAAATGTGTAGGTCTGGAATATTATCCCCCTTACTAAGACAAAAAAAAAAAAAAAAAAGAAAAAAGAAAAGAGAAAGCCCTGCTTTTTCTCCCTGGAAGCCTTAGGAGATGTTTACATCAGAGTGTGCAGAGGAACAGACCAGGGCTTGTGAACATAAATGTCTCAATAAGAGATGAGCAGTAGGCTTTGTATCCCCAGAGGTTCTGCTTTAACTCTATCAACCAATTACCACGCTTATAATTTGGCAGCAGCTCTCTATCCCCATTAGTGGCTTATATGCCTACTGGCTCATGTTTCCAGGCTTCRCATTTCTTATCCCTGAAGTTTTCTCTCCCAAGACAGCCTTTCACTCTCTAACCAAGCCTTTGGTTAACTGCAGGGAAATTGTATTTCCATGCTRTCTTTTCCACGGGCCTGCCCTCATTCCAGGTGCATCCAATGCAGATATGACCAAGGTCCACAGACATTGTCTGTGAGTGAGTAGAAAAAGTCCTATTGATCACAGAGTGTTAAGCGGAAATTTGCCCACATCCTGACAGTTTTGAACTGTGTTTGCCTCAGTTTGAGCAAAAAAAGACCATGAAAGTCAAGGTGGTTTTGACACTGCACTAAGGTGTATCTGAATTTAGACTTTATGCACATGTATTTCGAAACTGTCTGGGAGATAAAAAAGGGAAGTATGTCTCTTACTTCAGCTTAGCTTTATTTATGCAAATATGGATTATGATGTACTTAATATAAATTTTTGGTTTTATCACTTCAGATAGACATTGGAGGCTAAGAACAAAGATTTGAAAGCAGGATTTGTAAGCTTTTGTCAGCATATTTACAAGTTCCAAATATCCCCCTTGCAAATTTCCTAGAAGATGCAAAACTTTGCTGGTTTTCAAATCTACTGACAAATATCTAGGTATGCATCTATTCTATTATTAATACATTATAGCTCACATCTGGCAGTTGATGTGCCAGCAACAATCACAATGTGGAATAATTTTTTTAAATTCTCCTCATCTTATTGCACATGATGCCTGGGGACCATGGTGATAAGAAATGTAAGTATATTAGTCCACATTTCCAGTGTGGAAGAAGAATGAATACAGGATATAAAAAATTAAGTGCTGGCAGGTGATATTTACCAGACTGTTAAGCCTTTTGTTCCAGTAACAGTGCACATTTTGCACTCAAGTCTTGGTCCCAGGACTGTGTCCTTTGTTCAAGCTTTTAATGAACATGTCTGGCAGAGAGGCTTCTGGCAGAACCTATGTTACCTGGCATTGTGAACCCTSTAGGAAGTGGGGTGAAACTACAGAATCGCCTTGTATCCACACTGTGTGTGCAAAGCCCTGGGCAGGAAGGCAGGCATTAAGCTATGGAAATTGCATCTTCTCATATGGTGACCAGCCAGCCATGGCAGCTTGAACATTGTGACCTAGCATAAGGAACAGGAAACTGGGACTCCTCGCTATGAGCAAACTCTCATTTGTGAGGAGGTAATTCAGTTTTCAAACCACATTTTCAKGTTTCATTGCTTCTAAAGCATTTGAAATAGCTGAAAGTTTGAGAACATGATTGTAGTTAGATGTCCAGCCTATCAYGGCCAGCATCACTGGATGAATTTTATTAACTTAGTAATTAGTCTAGATCTGCAATAAAAGAAGTCAGGATCATTTGATTCACACGTAAGAGCTCTTTGTTTAAAGGAATTGAATGCATTTTCATCGTCATTAGTTCCCACAGTTGCAACACAACTGGAATCAAAACTGTTAATCAGATAGGACACAAAACCAATGAAGACACTCTTGCAGGATATTCAGAGTGTCAGTTCTGACTTCTCAGCTRTTCTCTGGAAAAACATCAGAAGATACTATAACATCACTTAATCTCAGCAATTTCTATTAAATCTAGAGATTTCTTTTTCTTTCAGTAAAAGCCCACTTCTTGAAGTCATGGTACTGAACTACTGTGAGCAAGTGTCTAGTCCTTGAGATTGCATTAAAAAAATAATTAAAAAGGTAAGGTACTCCAAACTCAAGGCAAACATTAAAAGACTCACATTTTTATGCTGTCAGTTGTCAGATTTTCAGCTAAMTTCTCAGCATTTAAATCCATCTCATTACTTTTACATCGCTTAAATTGGTGTCAGTTGTGGCTCCTCACGGAAGTGAACCCAGCGTCTCTAACAGATTCAATTAACTTAATTTAAACTTGTTGAAATCAGTTTAAAAGGGTCTTTGACTCTAATGACAACTGGTTTGGAACTGTATCCAAATCGCTGTCCAGTTTCTTTGCTCTTTTCATAAAGAGGAAAGACAAATCTACCAGGGTGATATGGCCAAAAAGCATGGCAGGATCCACAAATGGAGTACTGACTGGCACACTTGCTCTTCATCCCTGGACAGTTTTGAGACTCTTTGGCTCCCAGTGATGTAGAAAAGCCTCTGTGTCCTCCTACGTGGCCAGGCAGGATCTGCTGGCCCATCACACCAGCAGGGCAAAGGCGCTATTGCTGTCTAGGACTAAATTACATTTGTCGAGATAAATGTAACCTTTGCATCATCAGCAGATATGCTGAGCTGGGAAAATTGGCTGTGCTGACAGAGCAGCTTAAAATAGCCACATTTCCCTGGAGGCAGTTTGTGAAACATACTCCGGGAAATTTAGATTTCTGTCTCCTTTAGTATTTTGTGTCTCCTTGACACCTGCTTTAATTTCTGAAACATGCAGCTAAGTGGCTGCTAAGTTATTAAAGCTACAGCTAGGACAATGGTAAAAAATTTAGATATTTATTTCAGCATATGCTTAGTGCCTTCAGCACAGCCAAATCTTGCTGCATTTTTCCAGGATATTTGGTAATCCAAAATAGACATAGGAACCAGGCAGGCAYTTTGAAGACACTTAAGGGGGTTATGCACCAGTCTCTTACTGAAATGATATGCAATACTCACACAAAAAAAAGACAACTTCTCTTAGAGGTAGCATTACCATGCTGAATACTTCCCAGAATATGGCTATAGGAAGGTCAGAGCATGGAATAACAAAAAAACTGGCAACTGAGATAATTCAAACTGGAATATGGTGTGACATAGATACTCWCAAATAAAGTCTTTTTGGTGGATACTGCTTGGGATATAAGATCTGTTCATATTTCCTTGCCACTCCCAGCCTAGTAAAACRAAATTTTAAGAACTCCATTAAACTCAGTTCCATGATGATTTGGGTTGCAGTGCGGCATTTAGTTGCTGTTCTTTGCTCTCAGCTCCCATTCAGACCTAGAAACTTCAAATAATAATGATCTGAAGTAAAATTTGGTTCACTAATATCTTAGTCAGGCTTCTAGATGTCTTTATTACAGAATCAAGTGTATTTTTATGTAGGCACAGATTACAYGATTAATATTAGGTGTCTCAATAATTTTCAGGTTTGAGATTACCCAAAATCAAACTTTCAAGTTGCAACTTCATCATATCTAAAAGCAGTAGGTACAAAWTTTTTTTTTTTCAGAATTTTAACATGATAGTCTTGCCTGAATATATTCTAAGTGAATTCTTCAGTCAGTTTGATTATGGTTTGACAAGTTTTTAAACTGAGCAAATTTTTAGAACCAAATGTAATAACTTTAAGTACACTTCAGGGCASACAGGTACTTAACCTAGAGTTACCCTGCTGAGTTTTTATGAATCAAGCCTGAAGATTTGATTTGAGAGACTGGTGCTAGAGAAGACCTTGGRTTGCTGAAGGCTAATTCTTGACTCTGGCACAAGCATTGCCTTTACAGGAACTGTATCTATTGAATTTGACTCATAATAAGATTCATAGAATGGGAAAATAACTTTATATAATGCTTAAATGGGAATAGTATGAATGTCCCTTAAAGCATTTCCTAGTACCAAAAGTCAAGGGCATTTCTGCCAGAAATGCATCTTTATTGTATGTGTACTTTTAAAACTTGATATTTAGAGAAAATCAGTATATTTCAAATACCTATCACTTGCTGAAGGCCAAAAAGAAGTTATGCTTTGGCAAGTARATGCAAGTGATATCATTTGCAAAACAGACCGCTGAGTTCAGATCGTTTTCACTGCTTATAAGAAGAAAAGATTTTTCAGCTATGTCTTTGAACAGTCATGTACATCTTGTATTAAACCTATGAACATAAGTTGTTTGAACTTGTCTAATCAGTATTCAACATCTCATTTGAAACTTAGTTCAAGGACACCTAGATCTTCACCATAAGCAGAGAACTACTTATAAATAACCTTAGCACTGAAATTTTTAAATAAAAGTTACAGTACATTGTTACAATATCATTAGAAAAATCAAAGCACACACCTCGTGCACAGAGAGATCACACCAAATCATTGCTAAAGCAAGATACAAATGTTTCGAATCACATCATATAAGAATTCAAATTAGACATCAGAAAGATAAAATCCCTTTGATATCGGTAACACTGAAGAATGCTTTTAAAAAACATTTTATGCTAAATTTCTGAGTTGGAATACTAGTTGCTGAATTTAGATTTCTTCTATGGTTAACTAGCATTTTTCATCTGTAATCCCCATAGTTGTGCTTCTTAGGTAAAATCAGAAATAAGAGTTGCAATATTAAATTTCTCAAGAAATTGAGACTGCTGATTATTTTTTTTTTTTCTGAACAATCACAATTGTCATTTTTTCTTTTGGTAAAAACACATGGCACAGAAGATAGTTCTATACTGTCAAGAGACTGACTTGAAAAATATAAATATATACTGTATTTCTATATATAATGTGTATATACACTATCAACATTCACATTAGAGAATCTGAACAATTTTATTGAAATTACTTTTAAGAAAGCATTCTGCTGTGATTTCATGTCTACACAAAGCATTGAAAATGGTCAAGTGTACCATATGAAACGGGGCTTCCTAAACCTAAGCAAAACATACTTTGAAATGTATGCGAATATGCGAATATGCRTTTTTCTTAACGTACAATTTTTTCTCAGATCTGCAATTTCTACCAGTTATAGCTTGCACGTTGCAAAAACTAAAGGAGTTATCTGAACTCAGTGTTTTCTTTCAGCAGGCTGTAGCAGGCAGAGTTCACTCACTGAAGAAACTATAGGCAAATTATTCTCAAGATGATAGTTGATGAGATGACTTATGCTGTCAAAGACACGATCTTTTGTACGAACCTTCAAAAAAAGGATGCAAGAAGATAGATTAAAGAGTAAGGTACTTTTCTCTGTAATGTCACACTAAAATTGTCCAAGAATAAAATTACAAAGTCATATTTTACGCACTGATCCCTCTTCCATTAAAATTGGTGGCAATTTATCCAGTGTGGCTCCTGTTTTATCTTCCTCTCTCTATTTTCACCACATAGACATTATGCATGCAATTCCATGGACCATGGCTACTCTTATGACTCTTTTTGAATGGGTCTGATTGAAAACTTCCTGTACAAGATTTTGTTTCACTGTAAGATTTTTAGATCAATTTTTCTTCTYCAAGGGATCACCTCTTCATTTAAGTGTTTGCACAATTTAATTAGAAAGAGCTCTCCTGCCAGATATRTAAGAACCCACCTTCTTTGCGCACCTCAGCATTTTCATATATTTTTTAGACCTTCTTCTTCATCTACTAAAAAATTCCCTTCCTAGAAAGTGATCCAGCCACCATATGGGTTTAGCTTGGGTTTGCCCTGTGGTGCACAGTACATCCCTGTGCCTTTGGAACTGAAATACTTCAGGGCAGGGAAYATAATTTTTCTAGCCCACTTACCAGCCCTTACCTCTACCAGCATCCTGCTGGTGTACAATATTACATCTGTCATAGAAGGAAACTGATATTGAAGGATAAAACAGTCGAGACTATCAGAAACAAAAAACCTAAACTATAGTACAAGGCAATCTTTAATTATTTAGCCACATGTTCACGAAACATTTCCTTCCTAGGTTTCAAATTAGTTAGGCATACAGCTGCTACAGGCAAAGCAGAGGTCCACTGCAAACATCATGCTGCACTAAAACTTGGTGTTGGGCTGGCTCTGCACTGCCTCCAGCACATGGCTGTGAGCAATGTCCTGAGTTAGGAATGTTATCTACGCTGCTTGAACTTTTCTCAGGAAGAGTGAACAACTTTTGTTAAAATTTTCCAAAGTCATTTTATGTTGCTGCGGACACCTCTCTCAAAACACTTGAGTCTTCAATATTAAGTTCTGGAAAAAYTGCTAGAAGCTTAATACAGGATCTCACAGGGTAAAAAGAAAAAAAAAAGGAAACAATAACTTTGATGGCATATCTGGTCAGTTTACATACAGTTGTGTCACTGAAGGAAACCAATAGAGTTCTTCCTGTTTTCAGAAGCATGCTGCTTTGAAATGTCACTTTCTCTAAAATCAAAGCTATATTTTCAGAATGAGAAGATATATTTTAAAAAGCAGTAAAAAAACAGTTTTACTGATCTCTATTCAGAGATGTTCTTACCATAAGTTAGACACTCTGCCATTACCAGAGTTCTTATTCTAAATCCAGAAAAATCCTGTCATCCTCCATTTTAAGCATCCATTACCTGAAGGAGAGATCTCCTTTCCCTTTATATTTTTTGCTAGCCAGATGAGAGCAGAAGCAACTGGACAGTTAACTCTGCTCTGRAAAGACACCCTTAAGGCCTGCTACGGGTCACTGGGTAATGTGTGTGAAATTAATTTTCAGGCAGGATTTGTGTGAATCAGTCTTAAAGAACAATCGTGCTGAGATTGTGCAGCTGAACTGCAAACCACTAGCATGCTGCTGTGGCTGGCCACACACTGGCATTTTACTGATGATTCCCCACTTTGACAAGCTGCAAATAGGGCTTCTCAGAAGCTGTGTCAGGATCTCACAAATGGTACGGACAGCACAGCTGTCTGTGAGTAACTACAGTTGCAGAAAATCATTGTTCTGGAACGGTGCCTCCTGAGCAAAGCATTTCAGAGCCATTTGGGCCATGATGACACATGTCAAGCAGGCTGAGGGAAGGGATAGGTGTAGAAAACAAGCAGGTCCCTAACCAGGGAGGTCAGCAAAGCAGAGCTGCACCAGACGCAGCGCAGAAAAGAYGGGGAAAGGGGGACCCCTCCAACCTGTGCAGGAAGAAAATACCCTGGCAGTCATCACAGGACCTGAGTACACCATGCCAGTCAGCACTGCTGCAGAGCTCCCAGTGGAACACAGCTTTCCTGCATTTGCCATTTCACRCAGCTCTTGCAATAGCCTCTAACAGTTATTTGTGGGTTTGTTGAAAGGAGAGTTAGGGGACTTTGCTGCAGGAGTCACAAAACTGTTGGCAAAAACTAGCAAAGGAGGCTGTCCCTCAAGGGGGTAAAGCCACTCCCCGGGTCTGGTGTACCCATCAAGCTCAGGACTAGGCCGTTGGCACCTCAAAAGTGCAAAACCATCTGCATTTGACTGGCCTCATGTGGCAATGTAACTCATTGCAACAAGTACCACKGGCACTCCTCACTGCTGCAATACAGACTCTGCAGGACTGACCTAATTCTGCCACAGCTTYCTCAGCTCAGATGTCTACAGGCCAACTCCTTTATGAGAGTTTCTTTCTTATGCTGGGGCTGGTTACCTAAAGTTGTCCTTTATAGAGGAAAACAAACTGCCCACTGGAAGCTAGCATGAAACAAGGATAAAACTCGTAACAATTATTTCAATCTCTCTGAAGAGATTATGCCTCCACAGAAAACTAGATAACTAGCTACAGAAAACTAGAGTTCCCTTGCCCCCTCCATCCTCCTGCAGGGAARGTCCCTTCATCAGTCTGGGTGCCGCTAAGAGATGGAGCAGGTTTACCCCATCTCTCCTGGGCATACATGCAGGAAAACTCAGAAGGCCTGATCCATATCCCAGCTAACAGACATGTCAGATGGAAACTGCCAGCATGCAGGCTAGCTAAACCTCCTTCCTTTAGCAAGAATGCTGAAGTGACTTAGCTGCATTTTTGAGCAAGATTGTACAGCAGTGGCAAAGTGTGAATTTGCTTGGGAATCAGGTGCCTAGGTCTCCCTGCAATGTGCAGAAATCATGCAATAGKTATTTTAGAGGCATCAGGGAGAGAATTAGAGATGTGATGGCATGTCAGAGATATGAAGTGGTACTTATGGTCAGTTCTAAATAAGCTGTTAAGATTAAATACATTTAGAAAAAAATGTGTAGAATCAGAAATCCCATATATTATGGAGAAGTCAGTGCTTACAGTTCCTTCTGGGTCCACCAAAAGAAGATGCTTGGCCTGTCCTTTGTGCATGCCTGTCAGTACATAGGAGCCAGGATTTGTGGTACTCTTCCTCACAAGGAAATCCCCACATTTCTTTAATAGCTGTTCTGCTTCTTTCCTGCTCATCTCTCCTTGATACCATGGCTCTGCACTCAGCTCATCAGCTTCAGTCCTGGCAGCTGCTCTGGATGAAGGAGGACTGGTGCATCCCAGGGAGCTGGATTTCTTCAACATGGTCTTGGATGTTTGATTCTTGAGAGCAGCTTCGAATGGTTCTGGTTATGGAAATACAAACAAGAGCAGGATCATTCAGAGGTAAATGATGTAACAAAATAGTGATATTCWGGTCATTTAAAACTGGATTTATTTTGAATTATAACCACTTCCTTTATCATTATGAAAAAAAAAGGGAATGTATATTAACAGACTTACTGACTTATATAATATATTAAGACTGAGGCGTGTGATGTGTTTAAAATATATGTTATGCACAGAAAGATACTGATAAAAATCAGATTGAACCTTGGCAGGATCTTTTGAAAGGTACTGGTTTTATTTCAGCAGTGGCTATTGTCAACAGCTGTATTTATATGATCTGGTACTGTGCAAATTTCTCCTTTAGTCTTTCTAGGTACGTCAGACAGTTTAATTCCAAATAAATTGCATAACAGGGGCACCTAATGTGATTATACTCATATCTGGTCTCTGTTCAAACAACTTATTCATTTAAAAATTACCCATTACTGAGTGTCCAGCCCAAGGCTATGTCTAGAAGGGAACATTCACCTTTACCACTCAGCCTACGCCTAGCCTCTATCTAGGAAGAGAGYCTTACAAAACAGACACCGGTTAACACACTTAACATCATTTGCCTAGCTAAAATCARCCTCAGGGAAGGATCTTTTAAACCCCAGCTAAGTCCTAAAGTCAGTGCTATTGCGAGTTGAGTGGAAAGATGCGTCCTTATGGATCYCAGCAGTCTGACAGAAATAGCAAATACGTCACAGAGTGCTTCATTACATGTCGTACTGACCTCTCAAAAGCTATTTGCTCTTGCAGGACCTTCATTTGGCCCACCAGTACATATCAAAAGGAAATGCTGTTCTGTGCCCACTAGGCTGACAAAAGGACATTTGGAGAGCAATACATATGGTGAAGCAATACACCAGCTCTGAACAGATTGCTCAGATGCGAGAAGTACTTAGCCATGTTTGTGTGGAGCCACAGAGAAGCTGATTTAGGTCAGATAAATAGGAAAAATACTGTTCTGTCACAGCTTATTGATATCTCAGCTAGTTATTAAAAGTAGCTGATAACACATCTTCACTATACTTGAGTCTGCACTAAGCCCAACATATGTTTAGCTTAACAAACCACTAATTTAGAGATAATTGACATATTTTCTAATACTACTTTTCTCTGATATTCCAATGGTTGATAAGAGTCAGCATCCCTGATTTCAAACAGCAGATTTTCTCTTTTCAGATTTATATTCACAGATAGATATTCTCTCAATTTTCTTCCCTCCTCCTTTCTTTCAATCCAACATCTCACTAAGATGTGGAAATAGAGCCATATCTCAGCAAAAACATGACAGAAAATGGTTTTATCTATACGGAGATAACAGAAATGTAGATACTTTATTTTTCAGATAACGTGTAGGCACCAACAGCTTTGTCTCACTATCCATTGATTATGTGAACTGAAATAAATAAAACATGAATCAGTAGTTTATTTGAGGAACAAAGAGCAAAAAACCCAAGAAATTTTTCTGCACATCAAATCCTTCCACAATTATTTCCCTTTATGTATCTCCTCAAGGCTAAAAACTGTGTTTTGGTAGCACCAACACCAAACTATGACTAGAGCTTAAACCAAGGTTTTTCAGTTATGATGATGATTCTAATCTAGGAAAAGCTGCATTCAAAGTTGGAACAGATAGGACAGTAAGCCTACCCAAAGCAAGAGGAAACTTTAATTTCCATGCTAGATTCATTGTTGCACAAAACTTTTGTTCTATGTATTGACTGCYTCATAACATACCCACAGCACAGGATGAAGATAATTCTCCACCCATCCATACCTTCACTCTCCTTCACTTTCCTATGACAAGCCTCCTGGTTAATTTTTCTTCTGACATAATTTCTTGTGATGTTAAGTATAGCATAGACTGCAACTGAATTTAACTCAGATAATACTATACAGACTAGCTTCAATCCTTCAGCCACCCTTATTTTTGCTTGGTCCAATATGAAACCATTACGGATTCTAAAATTCCTCATAATTACACCAGGAACACTACATTCAGAAAATGAAAAAAAAAAAAAAAGTATTTTTTAAAACAGAAGTAGTGCATAAATATATTTGGTCACTTAGTAGAAAGAAAGGAACAGGAAGAGAACTCACTCATGTCAAACAGATCCTTTCCTGGGCTGCCTGCTTCAGCATCTTCTGTTATTCCACTGAAGGTACTTTCAAYGTCTGCCTGAAGTGCCAATAGAGCTTCTGTATTTATGTGCTGGGTGTTTACATATGTTGGCAGCACTGTTGCTGATGCTACTTCTGATTTCTCTTCTGGCATACTACAAATATCCAGAGATCCTACAAAATTCAAGACTTTATTTTCTTTCTYTTTTTTTGTATTTGACAGAACACTGTTGACATTATGATCAATTAGCATCGAACAACATCACTACAGGTTTAAAATTCCCTGGACTGGGAGATGTAAAGTCAATAATTGCCAGATCTAGTAGAAAAAGCGTTGATTAATGGATTCAGAACTGTTTCAATGAGGGTAGTCTGGGGTTTCTTTTCGGGAGAAAAGTAAACCTTTGCAAATAACAACTGCAAATTTCAAGAATTATATTCTGTTGGGGAGTCTTGAGAGRAGGAGAAGGTATAAAATCCTCAAAYGTGTGCAGATCAACAACAGAGAACATATTCTGGCATTTGAATGAAAACTGTCCCTAGAAACACAGTAACTTTATCACATAAAGGTGAATGAGGTGAAATTCTATACACTTTTTTAACTGACTTACTTGAAATTCAAAGACAACAACAAAAAGAATATTATGCATTATTTGCTATTTTTTGAGCAGAGAGCATTGCTTCACATTTTGAATTAAACTTCKTACTTTAGGCTTTTCATTTGAAAATTCCATTTTGCACATCCTAATGGGTCAGATTTTTAGGACAGATCATGCAGCAGCCCCTTAAATAATCATGGGGTTTTAAGATATAGAAAGTTGGAAAGCTGAAACTTTGGTCAATTCTGTTTATTAACTGCTCACATAAGAAAATATTTTATGAAAGTGTGCATTTAGTAATTTATCCAGAGGTAATTATCAAATGCTTTACACTGGAATCAACACTRAAACTTACACAAAAGAGAACTGATCAGCCAAGTGCAGTCCATGGCCTTAAGACTTGCAGGCATAAACTTTCACATGCTTTGCCCCCCAAGACCACCTGCAGTATTACAAGTACAAGTAGTAAACTCACCTTGTTTAACAGGCCCATGATGCCATTCTTCACAGAATTTTTCTCCTAAGTGATGRCTCTGATAATAAATTTGCTCTCTTTTCTCTCCTCCCACTCCTGATGCAGACTAGAATGAACAAATGTGCAAGGAATTTTTCAATTACCTTTAAAATGCTCAGGTACATTATGAGTGGCTCTGCCAATTTCCTTGGATGTAAACCTCATTCTCCCTTTCCAATTCATCATAATGTCAGAACATATAAACCCCAATACATTTCTGTAAGAGTAAGATATTACCAGTGACCTTCATGCATTCTTCCCTGCTTTCTGCATTTGGTGACCCCCACAATACCAAATGATGCATCATTTCTTTGGTACACTTGTACTCATGTAGAATGTCTTGACAACCTGTTACTGGGAAAAAGACTCCACAGAAACAGAGAAGGCACCAGAAGACAGTCCCAGCATTCTTCTGGGAATAGAATAAGCTAAAAGATTCACATTGGCACCAGGGGATGGTCTTGGGGACTGAGGGGACAATGTTGGCTAGAGRCAGGACCCCTCTGGATTTAAGAGTTATGCTGGATCTGAAAAAAAMCTCTAAGGGAGCCACATTGATACTCCAGTCAAATTTTTGACAGAAATGCTGGTAGAAATATTCAAGCTGACAACATGAGATAGAAAACCTGCYGAGGAACCTGAGTGAATACTGATCACTCCTAAGTCCTAGTAATAACTGCACTAGATTGTTTAAATGATTCTGCATTAAATCATTCCCAGTTAATGTGCCCTATTTGATACTTTCTGAAGCAGGCATGATTTCTACAAAAGTAGCAGCCCCCAGTGGATTTATGTTCCTTGAACCTGGTTAATCTTTTAATACCATGAGGATTTCACCTCCTTTAACTTGTTCTGAATCTGCCTGATGTGTTGCCCCCTAGGTCTGCAATGGCCAATCAAACAGAAACTAGCCACACATGAAGAGCTGTTATACTGTATATACCTTGAGAGTTATAAATGGTCTCAAGGTACCCACCATAAAACACAAGTCTTTAAAAATTTGTGGATCCACCAGCAAGTGACCAGAGAATAAATTGCACTGACCTGAGCTGCGTCTGCAGCAGCGGGAAGCCTTGTTTTGAGCCTGGCATCAAGGAATCCACCAGGGGGAGGTATTTTATTTGGCATGTCGTTGTAATAGGGATGCTCTGGTGCCTCATTCTCTTCCTCTGTCCATGGGTCCTCAAAACTCTGCATCCTGTAAGGAAGCGAGTGCTTTGTTTTGCCCCTTGCTTATAAAGCAATTATAGATACTTTCAGCAGGTTAAGACTGGCTGTCAGGGGATCACTATTGCATATTGTATGGACACTTCAGCTGYCATTATAAGTCAGGAAGCAATGATGGATCATATGCCAGATCTCTGTTTAGACAAACTAATGTCAACTTTCTTTGCAATGGACCAAATTATTTATGATGAGTAAAGAATGTTTTTTCTTTGCTTTAAAGACCATTATAAACTGCATTAACAAACAACTTTATCTAACCTTAAAACAGTAATTGTAATATTATGACTTGATTGACTGTCTAGGCTCTAAATGTTTGTCTTTAGTTATAACTGCTCTATCACCAATACCATTCTGCCACAACTTCACAAAGTCAAGAGATGTGAATACAGCATACTTCCAGATTAGGATAGTTTATATTCTATTTTGCTCTTATATAAGAGATTACAGGGGTCCAAGTTCACTGGGATTTCTGGTAATGTTAGTAAACACATAGCAATCCATGTGTCCAAAGGAAACAGAATGCTATATCCCAGCCTTCTGAGCATGTTCAGAGGTTGTGTCCTCCAGAGAACAATGCAGTCAAACCTCTGTGCAACACATCACATTCCTAGAAACATCACTCTAACATGAGAAATAGTGAAACATCATCAGCCATTTTGGAAGCCCAGCAGTTTGACCTACTCCTTCTAAGCTGATGTARCTCCTATGACAGTAATGAGGAGATGCCACAAATAACAACCATTCTTGGCCATCCAACTGTGGCTACTAACTACAACACAAAACACATGATCATTTCAACATCATTACAAAATCCATATTTAGTGTAGTCTTTTAAATTGACTGTGCTCCTTTCATATTCATTAGGTAAACCCTRTTTTTCTAATGCAGCAGAAATCTTTTTAAAGCATTCAAACACTGTCTGTCTCCAGCACCATTGTCCAACACACATTTTATCAAGTAAATTGAAAGCTAAAGAAGATCCTTTAGCATTCYTCTGCAATTGCACTCACCTATCAGGGAAAGAAGGTGTCTTAGAGGGACATTGCAAGTATTGCTTAAATCGAAGCTCGAATGCTTGCCCTATGGTGCTGATGACATCCTGGGCCAAGCCATCACAGCATTCCAGTATATGACAAGCTAAATGAAAAAGATAGATACATGAAAATCACTGGTTTTGTTATGGTGGGACGCACTGACCTATGACAAAACACCTACATGTCAAATTGTCCTATTAGTGATGTGCACATTTCAATAAAACCCAATTCTGATACAGTAAATTTCAGGCAATGGCAACTTTTTAAAGGTTACATAAAATTGCACTKATTTGTAACTGCAATAGACAAGATCATAAATCTGTTCCACTATTTTAACAAGACAACAAAAAGAAAAAACTCATAAAATTTCACTTGTTATTACTAAATGCAATAGATTATGTAAGAATTCTAAGATTTAATTCTAAGCTTTAAATTACAAAAATATTAATAGATGGTAATACTAATAAGAGCTTTCTTTGCTTTCGTCCATTTTATTATCACTTCAATTTTTTATCTGATCACCCCAAGTTCACAAGCTGGTCTCTTTTCCCAAATTACAGTCTGAGGGAGGAGTAGTATCTGCAGATGCTTTCTAGATAATGGGCCCTGCTCTTATTCCAGGAATACAAAGGTTGATACCTTTTCCTGCTTGTTTGCAAGAATATGCTCCCAGCAAACTYCTGGGTCACTGAGGAGTGCAGAGCCAGCCACCTGATTAACTTCAGAACTTTCCCTTGTACCTCCTCTCTGAACCCACTGTGACAGAGGCAGTAAGGAGGGAAGCTGGCAACACAAGCTCTCTTCCTATAGAAGACTGAGAAACCTTTATCAGCTGTCTGAGCAGAAAAATCTGTCTTGGTTTTAAATCAGAGAATGGCTTGGAGGTCTCATCATACGTGAAAACACAAAGAGCTGGACTTGTGAAAAGCTCACTCAACATTGCAGATGGGGATCAAGAGCTTGAAGCTAAAGATTTGAATGAACAGCAACCCAGTTATATCCAGAAAACCCCAGGCAGGCTAATTTTCCATATTCAGAGCTGGACAAGCACATTGTCTACTGGCTATAGCCTGGAATGGATTTCAAACTGGACTTTTTCCAAGTCCTGCCACAGAAAAGCAGGCTCTTGTTCAAAGTTACTGGTTTGTTCACCCCTGACTGCTTTAATAACCTGAATATAAACTCTTCAGCTGTAAAATTGCATTTTAGTACATGCCAGTATCCAGCTCACTGGAACCAAGTGCTTTGGATGCCAGTGTCCTACCAATGATCATAATATCTGTTTGAAATTGTTTTAGTTGAAGTAATAGAGGAGAGTTGGTTTAGATACGATTTTTCAGAGGCCAAAATACTGGACAGACTTCTCAAGAGGCCAGAATACAGGGCTAAGAAACCTGCATTTGTGTGAGTATGGAATATCTACTGTCTCTTCCTCAGCAGCTGCAGACCTCATTCAGCATGAAATGGCACCAGTCCCAGTGCTAAACAGATCCACTGGTGCTCTCCTCTCACCTTAGAGCACCTGCTGCGCTGATCAGTAAGCTGAAATGCCTCGTCCAGAGATAATGCCCTTTGCTGCATGCTGAAAGTAGATTCAGCAGACAAAAACAGGACCTCTATGTGTCCAAAAATGGAAGCAGACATCCCTGACTAGCAAAGAGACATTTATTTTCTGTGCCCTCTGCAACACTGCTGGTGGCAGTGAACAATCAGCCCCCATGGAAGGTGCAGATTTATCTCCATAAACGTGAACCAAAAGTAGTTAGGCCAAACAAAGCTAAAATACTTGCACTGTGTAACTAGAGTGTGAATTTAAAGAGGCTACATTGCTCACTGCTAAACCTTTCTGGAGCTGAAATGAAACATGAGTCATTAAGTAGTATCAGTAGGTGACATAATGAGTAACCTGTTTCCTTGGATACGTGAATGGACTTTCAGCAGGTAGGAGATATGCTTCTTGCAAAAGGATGAGAAGGTTTGGCTCACACAGAGATAATTTCTTGTGAATGTTACAGCAGAAAATAGGCAGCCTTTAGCTTGCTAGATCCAGAATGCAAAGCACGAAGACAGCCTTTTCCATCCTTGGGAAGAAATTAGTCTAATAGGCAAGCTGTACTACAGCACTGGTGGTGGGGCAGTGTCAGTAACAGCAGCAGTAACTTTTTCAGTAGATACAGGTGCAAAGACAAATTCCCTTTCAAAGTAATTTGCAGACAACACAAAGAATGACAGAATGGCAAGTGATGGTGAAAGAGGGCAATTCAGATCCCTTGGTCAATTAAACCTTTTTAAAAACACATGTTTTAATACAAGTGACATACAAAGTCACCCATCTGCAAATCACTGATGTATACAAACAAGTGGGGAAARCACCATGGGAAAGCCATATTGCAGAAGGCTGAAAGATCACAGCGTGAAAGAATTTCACAAGAGGTAACAATGCTTCACTGCAGGAAAAAGGGCTTAGGAGCAACTGCTTGAGGATGAGGACAAAAGCAAGTAAGAACAGGAAGGTGTATTCTCTGCTATGGTGGCAGCCCCTGTTACGCAGGTATCATATACTTTTTTAAAATAGCTGCAGAATAATGAAAGAAGGAGGTACAGAAATTATCTGAAGCGTGGATGATGTGCACTGCAGTAGGAATGCTACGGAGTTCAATCTGTCAATCTTTTCATGAAGAAAATGAAGAAATTACTTGACCTAAATGCACCAAAGGAAGATAACAATAYTAGGTGCTCAGATGACTCCTCTGACCAGGACAGCCTAGCACAACAAGGAACAATCACAAGAAGCTAAGGCTAAACACAATCAATGTGAAATAGAAGGAACATAGTACAGGAGAAACACAGTATGTAAAATCCACTCATGCAGTGACAGAAAACAGAGCTCAGGGCTTCTCCAAACCTTACAGAGCAATGCTAGTCACTACATCTACCGATTTCCCTCAAAAGAACTAAATCAGTCCTGGATTTAGCAGAAGCGTACTGCTAAAGCAGGTGGACTGGAGAGCAGCTCTGCACCATGCATCCTACAGTCTGACCCTGGTGCTCCTCTGATGGGGGACACTTGATGCTGTAATGTAACAAGCATTGCAAAGAACTGGACTGTTTCCTACCTCCCATTCCCCGTAAGTTTCCCAGGTATTTCACTTACATTCAGCATATTAGTATGCTCAGTGCAGGTAYTATTTATGAGCTCAGGCTCTTGAGTCTGGACCTCTCTGCAGATGGACACAGTTGATTGTTCAGGTATCATAAAAGTTGACTACATATGGAAACTACTGCATTAGTTGTTTCGATGGTATGGTGGGAAGCTGAGAGTTTACAGGTTTGGGATTTTGAAGTGTCTGATTTCTCCAGAAATCCTGCCAAAGCTACTTAGTACCTATTTTTTTTWTTTTWTTWWTTTTTTTTTGGAGCTAGTCAGTTCTTCTCTACAATTTATGAATAGCAAACAGATTCTCAAGTACATTATATAATACTTCATATCTTGCATTAAGACCTAGTGAATACAATCCACAAGCATGTGTTCCCTGTTCCTCACTGATCACCACTAAAACAATACAATCTTGAATGAAACTTCACAGAGACGGMGAACTAGAGCTAACTGGCTCTAAAGCTAGCTATTTGCTAAAGAATCTGATTCTGACAGAAAGAGTCAGGCATGTACTGAGAAGACCTAACATATTCAGCTGCCTCATCAGATGACTCAATCAGAAGACTGCTTAGCTCTTGCTCAGTGATTGGGTATAGGTAAGACTTAGCTGTTGCCTAGAAGCTCACACAGCCAAGTAAGGCAAGTATTTGATTTAAGAGATTATGAGAATCAAACTGATATTTGGATATGAACTAGAGGTAAGACTTGTTCCAAGCTTGAGAAACAAACTGCTGCTTCTTATTGCTACACAACCATTCCACCATGACTCTGTCAAAGGCAATCCTCTGATTGACCTATACTTATATTTTTTGGGAAGAAGGAGGAAAGGGTGGGGGGGGGGGGGGGGGGGGGGGGGGGGGGGGGGGGGGGGTGCAGGGGGGGAGAAAAGGCAGGCGGAAATCTGACCTAACCATTAATAACTTGTGTTTCTCAAAGGAAAATCAGATGTCAGATAGATATTTCTAACTTACCTCTACGATTAACAGGATCCTTAGCTACATATGCAATATAGTCTGAAGTATCCTGTCAAAAAATTAAGATATCTACAATGAATGCAAAAAATCAATTTGCACTGATTATAGCAAAAGATCACAATCCCGAATACATATATTTCTGTGGGCAGAGCCCCAAATGACATGTCTTGTGCTACAGTTGCATACTATTTAAACCCCTTATCAATGTTTATGGGTTTTCATGCTGATTGCACCACTTCACTTTCTACACAATGTCATCTAATCCAGCAAAACTTTAAAATCTCTTCTGTCAATTAAACAAATTCAGTAGGATTTGGCCCAAACCTCATTTAGGAGGGAGTAGAATCSTAAGTCCTTATCTTCAAACCACCCAGAGATTTTGGTTCAGAACATGAATAATCATCTGGTTCTGTGGCAGAAAGAGTGGGAGTAACAGCACTGCTCTCCAGAAATACTGAGCAATGGCATTTATTCATGTGTGACAAGCAGGTGTTTACTTTACTGCGGTAAAGCACAGAGGTGCTCATCCCCTGCTCGACTCTGACAAGCAATATCCCCAGCCCTTAGGCTGCTCCCTGCGACACCTATTGTCACATGCCCAGTGGTATTTCTGGCAGGAGCACAGAGACATCTTGTTGGGGGATATTTTTGCTTCCTCTCCTGCCAGCCCTATGCTCCTGTGCACAAGCGGTGCAGACTTACATCATTGGGCAGATGAAACAGAAAGGCCTATCTTTGAGGGAAACACTCAGGCCTGCTGATATATCTGGAAAATGCAACATAGCCTTGATGCAATCAGGAAGCCCTGGTTAGATCTGGTATTTCCTGGTATGCCTGGCTACTTAGGTATAGTAAACCCAAGGGATATATAGGACAATTTACAGCTGGCTGTGTATATCTACCCAAAGTCTTTTCAGGTGACTGATCCAAGGTCATTGACAATCATGCCAAGATCTAATGTCATAACATCAATCTTCAGTTAAGAGATAGACTTCTTCAGCAAAACTTTTTCTAGTGCAAGCACACACCACCACCACCACCCACCCAAAACAAATCACTGTACTGAATGTCTATACAATTTCCTTCCTTAGGAGAGAGCAGGGGAAATGATGAAGCACAGTCTGTTCTGGTGACAGATGAGCAGCCATATCACTTAATGCATTATTGGAAGGCACTCAGACACAGCAGCAATGAGGCTGGCCTGTAAAAAAGCACAGTCCTAGCATTTTGCCTAGTAATCTCCTTTGCATCCTGTGGCACAGTGTCAGCACAGTGACTACAGTGGAAATAAGGATGCATATCAGCAAGCAAGGGGAAAAGTGACTATGTCTGCAGTAGCAAATTATACAGAGCCCTTGTCTTTCCATACTCACAGCATGCACTGAGTCTCTGAGGGACCAGCACATGCTTGGCATCGATCCCAAGAGACCACTACGAGGGAAGAACGAACACGTGGGWGCAAATTGCACTGTGTTATTTATTTCAGGGCCAGAAAGATGGGAAAATGGGCCACAGATCAATTTATTTACTACTTCAGGCATAGCTAATGGATACATTTATGCCTGAGTAAATCATAAAATCTATCTCATAGCTAGCATGGATGTGACAGCCTGAAACCACCTACTCCTTATTTCATCTAAAACTCTGAGATTCAAGTCGACTGTGACAAACCATTAAGGACCTAAGGTGAGCCCATTTCACTGTGGCTAGGTTAGAAGACGCCCATATAAAGACTGTATAGGCATTGGCTGATGCAGCAAAGTGGTCATTGACATTCAAGGACTGAAAACAAGTATGAGTGAGCTATAATTTTCAGCCTAAAGAAGCTGCATCGTGGTGTTAAAATYTGGAGCTGTGGCTGAAATTGAAAAACTGCTGTCTTCAGGGACCTCTGAGTGACCTGCCGTATCAGACTTTATGAGATTCTGCACTCCAAAATTTCAGCAGGTATCTCCAAAAACATRTATTTTTTAGGAACCTGGAAACAGTCACCTGAAATTAGTACAGAGGAAAAGTGTTTAGCGTATCATAAGGAAGGACTGAAGAAAACTAAAGTGGATTGAGAACACAGTCTTGGAAGTGAACTCAAAGTGATTCTGAAATGGTGTGTGAACGGAGCTGGTAGGGAGATTTTTAAGCTCCCATATACTGACACAGCCAGAAACGGACTCATTGCAAAGGGGAATATTGCAAAAATATATACAGTAAAAAATATATACAGTATCCCAGCCAATAGTTCTATGGAACACTTCTCGGGAGATTATATTTTGAATAATATAATTAATGGAACGGGAGTGGGAGGAAGGTCACAAAGCTAATTGCTGTCACAAATGGGAGGCAGATATCCAGAGCAGAAGGGTTAATGAGGTAGAGAAGTGAGAATAACCTTGCTTCCTAATAAACCAGATTCCAAAATATAACCTCAAAATACAGCAGTCATTTCCTGAAGAAACATGGGCACAGATCTAGTTTCTTAGGTCAGTATGGACTTTCTCCAATCAGTTTAAAATTTACAAAAGGAGATAAACTTATGGWCTGGAGGCTAGCTTTGGCTGGGAGATAGAGTTTGGTAGTGGTAGTCCTCCACCAAGTGGAAATCCTTAAGGGAGGATGAAAGTTACGTCTAGATGGCCCTCTTATGAGTAAATAAAGGTGCGACCTAAATCACATCCTTGCACTTTGTCATCTTCTACCTGCACCCAGGACAAAGGAATCACCTGCCTCATGCACAAGCTTTTGAGTTAAAGTTCCTTATTGGATCACTAGGTATGTTTGTAGAACACTCATACCTACTTCTTCCTCCCAAAATCATTATGAATTCATGCAGTAGCCTTATCGGAAACATGAATTTACAATTACACTGTACCTTGTAGGCTGCCTTGCACCATGCAATTATATTTCTCTGGTAGCTCACTGACTCAGTAGCATGATTTTTATCTCTCTAAAACATTTGGAAGAGCTCGTTTACTCCAAACCCAGTCTCTACTGCTGTTCCTCTTCTCTTTCCTGGTAAATCATTTTATCAGTGGGCAGTGTGAAATGGTGTTTCCAGGACTTAGCATTTGGGATGGCAGACGGGCAGCAAAGAATCTTCTTATGGAGGCAGGGAACTGTGCTAATCACTCCTCTGCCCACTTCAGGAATTGTTCATTTACAGCATCCTTTGCAATCTGTTGTATTTCAAAGCTGCTGTTGATTCATTTTTTGTTCCTCAAATTATTGTGATATTGTACCCTTTTTGCTTCTGTAGTTGTACTGAGCTCAGCAAAGCCATACTACGATTGAAAGTTGTCTTTATGTTTTCTGAGGATAGCAAAATGAACAGAGAAAGTGTCAAGTATCTTCACCTTAATGGAGCTGAACTGAGAGAATTAATTCACAAAGCAGGCTAGAAATTGCCTTACCTTTATTAAATGACTGATACACGACAGATAGTCATATGATGGAGAAAAAGGTACTCATTCAAYTAATCTAAGTTTAAAAGCTTTGAAACCTCTAAGGTAAGAGGTGAGCACCGTCACTAATTTATAATTCTCCCCTTGCTTCCTGAATGACTTTTAAAGCCAATTTATTAATATACCTTTGGATTAACAGCTTATTAAAAACAAGGAAAAGCACAATAAACAGGAACCTGCTCTYTGATCTAAATGAATCAAATATGTAGATGTATCTAAAAGCTCTGCAAAACACAAGAGAAAGATCTTTTCTTTTCCTGAAAGCCTGTCTTCAAGCTGCTTGAGTGTAGCAAATATACCTGAAGGCAGAATTTAGCACAATCTTCTCAATGCACGGGTACAGTTGAGAAGAAGAAAAAAAAACATGCATTACTATAAACACAGCTGCAATAAATTCTATTATTGTAAAAAGTGCAAGATAAAAAAAAGGATAAAAATTCATACAATGCCCATATCACAATACTATATCACTCTGAAAAACAAAGCCCTGCTTATCAGTTACTATATGAGGGCTCACAGTCCCTCGATACTTTTAGTTTCAGTCATTCAAAGAGGAGGATCTATGAACGCTTGTCAGTCATCCCCCACAAAGAGGGCCCAATGGTACTAATCAAGAAGAATTTATGAAACAGAAAATAGGAGCTATTATGGTTATATTTTTCCTTCAGTAAGATACGCTTTAAATTTTGTCACAGACCTCATAAGGCAGTATCTGTGTGGGGGAAGGCTTTAGAGAAATGCTTACCGGATCACCTCCAGAGGCAAAGGAGATAGATTGCATATGGTGATTTGCTATGATCTGTATGGATCAGAAAGAATAAGTGTGAGTCAGATGTTTTCTTACAGTTTGCAATTTTGATTTCTTTTTTTTTTGTTTGCATGCTGGTGAAAATCCAAAATCAAGATCAAAATGACCTACAAGGACTTCAAAGAGTAGCATGATAACATAAACAAACTTAAGGATGAATGAATCCATTCCAGGTGTTCTTTAAAATGTTTCTGGACACTGCAAAATTGTAAAATGTGCTCAGAACTCCAGTAAATCATATAGACCTGTCAGACAGTATCTTTGCAGAAATTTTARTCTGTTAAAGCTCACTTTCTTTATTACAGATAATGATGAATGAAACAAAAGGTCCTGTTTATCAAACCATTTTTCTGCTGATGAGATCAATGAAACCGTATCAACCTGTACACCAGCTAAGGTTCCTAACATCGCATCCAAACATACTGTGTCATTTTATGTTTCAAACATCAACATGTTTATAATATGCAAAYAGAATTTTGAGTCTATCTGCAATGTAGCATTGTGGACAAATTCACAGGCACACTCCAGGGCATTTGAAATTCAAATTGCTTATGTACAATTTGAACTAATATGATATTTCTCTCAGAAGGGACAAATTGTCCTGCACCTCTAATAAAAGCAGAACATCTCTRCTATTCTGAGAATTAACTTATGAAATATTTTAATAATGAAATCATGTAACAACCGAGGAAGAAAAGGTCATTTGAAAGAAACTTTCACTTGATATTTGAGTCACAGAAGCCATGCTAAGGAATTCATCTGGGATGGGACAAGCCCCTGCTTAGTGTCTCAGAGCATCTGACAACAGAATTAGGATCTTAATTCATCAGCTTGGAGAGGGAACCACATACAAAAAAAAAGCTATGGAAAAAACAAAATAGGCTAGAAAGGTATTTTGTGGGCTGTTTCCCTAACCTGCTTCTTAAAGACCTGAATTAGCAACTACCTTTCTTGGAAAAAAAAAAAGCCTAATAGGACTTCGTCTGGATCTTGCTGCTTCACTAAGTCAGAGAGAGCTGATTATTATTTATAGTGTTTCTTTTATGTAAAGAGCACTTCATTGTCCTGCTTGTCCCACAACAGCCTCTGGAGATGTGGTTAGTTTTTAAGTGTTCACTGGTGAATTAGTATTCCCTTACTCATCAGCAAGGATTTTCCTTCTCTTTTTCCCATAAAGAAGTAACAATAGAATATACAGAATATAGAATACATACAGAATGTAGAATCTCCTAACAATAGAACTGAACTAGTGAAATTCTGATCCACATTTATTATTATCACTATCTTGACATGCAAATGACCTAATTCTTTACTTCAGATTCATATAAAAGAAAAATTATTTCAGATTGCCTCTAAACTATTTTTTTTTCCAAATTTTAAGGAAGCTTGAAACTGTTAGTTCAAGTTAGATTTTTTTTTCTTTTAATTCCACAGTTAATTTGTTTGGTTTACATAGTTTGAGGTAGGAGTATTCCCCATCTCATCCTTGCCAATACTAAAATACTGAAAAGAGACATAGTGAATTACCAATGCCTCACATTGCTTAAAATAAAACAATCCACTGATGTTGGTTTAGAGTTTAGAAATCTTTGAATCTATGCCAACCTTCATTTTAAAGAAAAAAAAAATCATCTTCCACTCATCCCTGCTTAACATGTTCACAGAACAGCTGTGCAGGGTTACATGAAGTTGCTTTCTTTCTACCGCAGGAGCCAACAATACTCTCTCATCTCTTTCCTTGCAATTCTGCTGGGAAAAAKAGGATATTACTGAAGTTCACAGCCATCTTCCTGTGTAAAGGGCAAAGCTGCTGGGCCATGCTTATCTGAAAATCAAATGCTTGGCATAAACAAGAAACAGGCGAGGCCACAGCCAGACTAGGGATCTCTGAGAAACCAAATGTTTCCCAGGCCTGCCACACCCAGRAGACTCTACCTCAAAAAGAATTATGTGAGAGAAAGATGAACASTTTTGTCAACTCAGAGAAAAGGCAAAACATGTAGGGAGATGACTCTTCTGTGAAATAAATCAGTTTAACCAAGTTTCTACCCTAGCACTGGCTTATGAAAAGGTGACTTTCAGGGTTCGGCACTTTCTAAGTCGATCCAATTAACATCAAGTTCTTACGCTTCTGATGGGGGGCATCTGTCATTATGAAAAGCACTGCTCTGCATATTCCACAATAAGGCTACAAACTACTGCAGCCAGTCTTAGCACTGTTCCCACAGTCTCATCGTTCACTGCAGAGGATTATTATGTTTTCTAAGTAAGGATAAGAATGAACATATACAAATGAAAATATAGTGCCAAAGAGCAAGCTTTTTAATAGACAGTGTGTATATTCTTTCTTGTATTTTAGCCCTGAGGCTCCAAAGGACAGTAGGATTTTTTTTCTCTCTGGCTGTATCTGGGCAGAAAGTTGTGTGCCCTAATGCAATATGTGGTTCACAGCAAATAGCACASCAGTGACTACGCATGTCTGTCTGCTTCTTCTTTATATATACCCTGAGCAAGGATTTTTCTCATCTCATACATCATTCACAAACCACTGCAGTGATTCCCCAAAGTCTGTCTGTACCTTCAGCACAGTGAGGAAGAAGAAATGAGCTACTTAAAAAGGCTTCCTTGTCTCTCTAAAAGACTGGTCTTTCACTGCACTGCAAAATCCCTGATGCTGTATTTTTAGCAGCGCCTCAGGAATAGTTTGCCCTTTAACACTCTAAATGGGAAGAAAACAACATYGGGGATGCACATTCAGTATTTTAGTTGTTACTCCAAGCACATCCCTTTACCACTCTGGAAGTTTGTAATCTTACTCAATAAGAACTCCCATCACCAGAAAATGGTATTTCACATTGTAGGTCTTTTAAGAGCAAAACCTATCTACCTAAAACATGGCAAAAAGAAATGCATTCATCAAAGTTGTGTTGAATAGTGAAATAGTGACTTCCACTATGGTTTATATTTTGGGTCCTTTCATTTTATGACATTATTGTGGAATAATAAGTTTAACCGACTGAGTGTTTGGCAGACAGCAAATAATTATGCAGCAGGTTGCTCATCAAAAGCCTCACAAATTAACACAGAAGGAACACTCACCTGTTTTGTATCAGGATTCATAAGATTTAAGCTGCTGGTGGAGATATTCAACATTATGCTCATTCCTGCAAACTGAAGATTGCTCTTTCCCAAGATGCTAGAAAGGACTTTGCTTGGTGGCTGTGCGGAGGGGGGGAAAAAAGCAAATTTTTGTTCTCTGATTTTTTTTTTTTTTTAATAACCTTCACTGTGTGCAGGATTAGTGATGATTTAAAGGCTTCTAAAAAGTTTATGACTTTTCAAAGATAACTTAATTGCAACAGCTGTTTTCTTCTGGAAATGACTTCTCATTTCTACTACTACTACTACTATTACTATTGTTGTTAATAATACTATCTAGACAGGTATTCTTCTACTCGACAAAAAAAATAGGGGTTTTGTGAGATAGAAAAGTCTCATCTTCATCAAGGGACCAAGTAAGCAGACTAAGATGAATGCCTTCAGCCTTCAATTGGTATCTTAAAATGACGATGTTTTTATTTTGTAAAAGTAACTTCAACTCTCGAAAAGAAATCTGTTGTTTGCTCTGCATCTGCTGACTGCTTTACCACTTCCCACATGGAAAGCGGGACTCGAGTGATACCAGTGGGACTCCAGGGATACTCACAAAATGGCATACAGTCATTTTGGATGGACTAGATGGATTAGTCCATTTAGTCCATTTGGACTAAATGGATTAGTCCATTTAGTCAGATGGACTAATGACCTCTAAATGTCCCAACCCAAACCATTCTATGACTTCTTAGCAGTAGGTAAAAGCCCACACATAGACAAAATATAATCTCTGTGTGCTAGGTTCAACATGCTGCTAAAGATTCTCAGAGAGTTAGTCTGAGAATGTAATATAGGGGGTGTAACAATATTGATAACTTTTGCAGGCATTTCACCAGCTCTTAGGTTTTGTAGTAATAGAATTTATGCTGTCAAAGCAAAAATCACAAACTTCTCAGTCTTTGATATCTGTGGGGARGCACACAGCTGCATGCGGGCAGCCTCATTCAAGTAACCACAGCTGGTACAAAATCAGACTGCCCAASAGGGACAGAACAAATCCTCCCACTTGCTCTACTGGTGAATATAAATACTCTACTGGTGAGTATTTATGCTGGTCATTAGGATATAAGAACAAAACTGTGACTGGAGGCAGTGTTCTTCTGCTACTAATATTTGCATTTGTCCAAAGCTGCCTGCAAGTGCGGATAGTTTTTTTCCTAGCAGGATGGAYACACCTGTGCTTCTGTAGTCCTGCAAGTTTACATACATTCAGTTTTAGCTTCTTTTCCTTCAAAGAGAAGGAAAACAGAAGAATACACTACCTACATACTGCTCCTCTGTAACATGTGCTGCACTATTTCAACGTGGTCATGTTACAGAGCTAGTACTTCATTAACTTCTCCATAAAACAAACTCTTCTGAACATTCTTGTATCTCTTCTTTCCTTAACTCTTCACAATTCCCTGGTCATGCCTAAGGATCGCTTTCCTACAGTGAGGGTAAAGTTAGATAAACCTGGCTTCAGGAAGTGCTTGTCATCTTAACCAAATTCACAAGCCACTCATGGCAGAAACATGACGAATGTATAGACCAGCAAAAMAGACAGGTCTTGGACATTTATCTCAAATTCTGTTGCTATTTCTTTTCAATAACTGATAAGCAAGCATTCTAAYACCTGTAATACAGCAAGGTGTTCAACTAGGCTCTTGGAACCCTGTTTAACTTACTTTTCCAACCATATTTTGAGTAATTTTTCTTTACAAGAAAAAGGTACCTTTGACTTTATTTTCTGGTTTAAAATGGAAAGCCAGGGAGCCAAGAAATGCCAGTAAGATAAATTTGGTGGTGRGGAAACCACAACCTTAATTTCTCAGCCAATTTATGATGACACTGTGACATATGTTGTCATATATGCCTGATTTTACCAGGGGATCATTTTCCATTGCAAACAAGTGGCATTTCATCCCATCCCTTTCTGCTGAGATTCTGTCTAGATGGYGGAGAAGCTGGGGAAGCAGGCAGATTTTATCCTTCACCAGCCCTTTCTTCTGCCATGCCCGAGAACACACACAAGGGCTATAATTAACTACTTTCTATGCTTCCTCCCTTAGAGATAGCATTRCATCCTAGCTCTGCTAGCAGGCCTCTGGAAAGGACTGTTGAGAGCCATCAGTGCAGGAGCTGAGCCAAGGCTTCCTCCTCTCCCTGTCTAAAGACTAACTCCCAGCACACAAATAAAAGCATGGTAATAATGATGCCAGGTACACACTGGGCTCACCATTAGCACYGGCCACCGAGCATCAGCCATAGGTATTTATGGAAAGAACAAGGGAACAAGGGATCACCTTGTACACCATTTCCATTTCCAGAAATCGGTTATTACCAGATTCATTAAATGTCATCAGTATGTCTACACTTCAAGCACAAATCTAGTCACTTTCAAAACTCTATATGTTTTGGGCTTCAGCTGTATCATCCAGCCTCTATTTTTATAATTTACYTGTGTATTTTATGAAAAGATATCCCATTTGTTTGCTTTAACTCTTTCACCTGCAGTCTATGAAAGAAAGTAAAAGGAGGGGGTTTCTATGGAAGGAACATAAAGGCAGAATCTTCATTCTAGATGTACCTATACTTCCAGACTACAAAATCAGATCCTGACCAAAAGGGCAAGCAACAACACACAATGAGTGAAAATAGTCAATACTTTAAATGATTAATCATCTGCAATTCTCAAAGCTGCCTTAAGGTCACCTGCCTGCTGTGCCTCCTCTCCTCTGTGCTGAACAGAGAAAATACAGTCAACTGCACTACAAGAAAAAAATATACCTTTCGTTTCTTGAAGGCTCTTTTGGCACCAGGCATGGCTTCACAAACACGACTGATTGCTTCCCTGAAGAGACAGAAAAAAGCTTTATGGCAAATGAATGTGTGGGTTTCTTCATTACACTTGAAATGCACTGGAGAGAACAGCTTCCGACTGTATTTCTGTTCACAAGTGCGGATAGTTAGTGGGTCAGTTGGCTTTCTTCTAAAAAAGAAAATGTTTCCTAGCACTATAAAAAGACCTTTACTCAATGTAAATTAGGATATTGCTCTTAAAACCATCTTTGAAGTCTCACTTTTGTACATTGTTTAACACCTTTAAAAATTATTTATTTTAATGTGACAGCATAATTTTTCTTACTGCAATTCTATGCACTTCTATACTATGCTTTTCCAGTCAGAGCAAAACCACCAGGCTTTACATAGTACCAGATCCCTAAAATATTCCCGATAATATGCACATTTCCATACAGTACATGAGATGTACAGCATTTTAACTGATATCTGTTCAATACAATCTGAGTAATTTATTAGTGGCCCTGTGTTTATAATATACAGAAAATTAATGCCGTCAACATTTTGCTACAGGATTTGAATATTGTTTCATTCTTCCCACTGTACTCAGGTTTATTGAAAGAAATGTATGTCCAAAATTGATTTGAATTGATACCCTTTCATAGAGGAGTAAGTGTACACCACAAAAGTTCTTGAAATCATACTGCTCCAAACAAATCTTAAAGTTCCTTTCAGTATTGACCTACTTATTATCTGAATAATCAATCTGGTCAGTTTTTAGAATTTGCTCTTCTGCACACACCGACCTTCCTCTGATCACTGGGTACAAGGCTTTAATAGGGATGTCCCACTGATACTGCAAGACACAYGATGGTTTTACAGGAATGAGCAAAAGTGACTCCAAACCTTGTTCAACTATTTTTAATATATATTGAGTCTAAAAGCACATTATATTTAAAGCCAAAACCATGCAAATAACATATTTTATGTAAGAAAACCAAAACATCAAAAACCAATCCAACCAACCAACAAAAAAAAAACCAAACAAAATCAAACAGAAAAGAATGAAAGACAATGCAAGACAAAGAATAACCAATATAATCAAAACCTTGAAACAACACCGAGATAAAAACATATATGATTTTAACTTTCTGTTGTACACTTATATCACCATTAAACTTATAATGGCTCAGCAAATATCACAGATTACATCAGGCAGCAATCCATAATGACTGTACAGCTATGCCTTGTGCACTTTTAGCTAGGACCCAATACAAAGTTTGAATCACTAGAAAAAAGCACAGTTTATTGGTTTGGAGAGGTGTGTTGTTGTGGGGCTGGAACAGGCCTTGAAGCAAGTTTCCAATCCTGCCATTCTGAAGAAATGTGAGATTTATAGCAAGAGATGATTAAAAAAATCTTTCAAGCCCACWATCTTTTCTTCAGGTCTAGAGGAGAGATTGTTTGTTCTGTAATTTGTCCTATGCCTTTTCTACCCCCAACTACATCTCTTACCTCAAAAAAATCACACTACAAACTCTGTCATGCATAGGCACTCAGACCATTAGCTACAACATTTCACAGTTCAGTGTTTGTATTTAACTCCCAACTTTACCAGAGGGTTTTTTTTTTTGGTTTTTTTTTACCCCAAACAAATGTTTTAGTTAAAGTAATTACTGTATTTTCTTACAGAGCAAGTAAAAAGTAGTTGGTTTAAAAGAACAGGTCTGATACATCTTAGAAATAAAACACAGCAAGCACCACACAGTGCTCACCATGATACTGAGATGAAGGATACAGCCTGCAAATGTAATTGGGAAAAATAGATAGCATTCCTCTCAAATCAAAAATTCACCTAAAATGTTTTTCCTTGACTCAAGAATAACAGACATCATCTTTTACAGTCATCCTCTGTGACTACTGAGCTAAAACTTGTGGTTTCCCATTTCTTTCTTCTACTGCAGCAAACCCTTTGAAGGTAATRAAGTGGGAAGTTCAGGCCAGTGGCAGTCTCCAGCCCACTTCAGTATTCCAGACCCTGAAAGTCTTTCAGCTTCACCAGATGTGCCTTAGTTTCCCAGGCATTTTTATTGCAAGTTGCTCTCACAGAGGCATCATCAACACTTGTCACCTCTTTTTTCCCTCCAGTGGTCAAAGTGGTGCATTGAGATACCTTGTAGGTTTTGCCTCCCACAGAAAGGACTTGAATTTCAGAGATATGTGCTTGAGGGATAAATTCATAATTTATAATAAATTCATAATAATTTCCTCTCCCTTCCTATTTGTCCCCATCCTCTTCTCACTCCAGTGGCAGCAAGGAACTTACACAAAGACATGGGGATTTTCAGGCCACTGCACTGACAAAAAAAAAAATGTGTGCAATCTTGTTATTTTTCTAGTGCAAGATTGAGTCTTGCAGCAGTTTTGCTACTACCTCCTCTATCTGCCAGCTCYTCAGACATTAAACGTGTTACTCAATAGATTCATCTCACTCAAGGACCTTGTTGATCAAATCTGCCACTTGAGCACAGGAAATATACTAGCCAAAAAGGGTGAAGCCCAGGGCAAGACTTGGCAAGGCAGCCTTGACTACTTACATGCCCTGTCTTAGCAGAGCAGAGAAACACTGAGAGTGGAAAAGCTGGGCTACAYATCCTCTCACTCTGTAGAAAAAGCATTATACATTTTCCACTTACCTGTCTTCCTTTTAGTAAAATATCTGAGTTTTGCAGAACTCAATGTTCCCGAAGGCTGTGGGAAGACTGGGACTCTTTGGATTTTGAAACTCTGCAAATACTAAATGTATTGAAGGAACTGCAGAGTTTTAGCTAACAATGCTTTTAGTGAAAATGCTGGGAACTTCAGAAAATATATTCATAGAGCAATTCTGTGTAATCAAGGTCAGAGTGTCCTGGCAGCAACTCTTTGCATGCCTGCAACAGAAGGCACAGTACTTTTCCTGTGTGGGAGTAAAGGAGTCTAAAAGCAGTGTTTGAAGAAAATAAGAAAACGGATGACAGAACATCTGTCACTGCACTGATATGCATTTTTTCCAAGGGCCACCAAGATGATCAGAGGGATGGAACACCTTTCCTATGAAGAGAGGCTGAGAAAATTGGGACTGTTCAGCCTCAAGAAGTCAAGGCTTTAGGGCAAGCTAACATGGGAGCCTACGAGAAAGATAGAGTTTTTACAAGGGCATTTAGTGATAAGATATGGGGTAATGGCTTCAAACTGAAAGGGTATGTTATGAAGCAATTCTCCACTGTCAGTGAGGTGAGGCACTGGGACAGGTCTCCCACAGAAACTGTGGATTCCCCAGCCCTGGAAAAGTCCAGGGCCAGGGCTGGCTGGGGTTCTGAGCAACCTGGTCCAGTGAAAAGTATCCCTGTCCATGGCAGGGGTATTGGAACTGGTTGGTTTTTAAGGTCCCTTCCAACCCAAACCATTCTATAATTCTATGACATTTCCTAGATCACTGTTCAGAATATTTTAATGATTTTGTGGGTGAAGCTGTTCACAGATAGCCTGGTGATGTAGAAAGGATGGCCTGAAAATTTCTTCCAGCTTGCACTGCCAGGCAACAGAGGGCAGATGCAACCCTTTTTTTTCGCAGCACATCAAATTTACAAATAGCTCAGCAACACTAATGCCTGAGCCACAAATCCAGCCCAGGAACTGGTATTGCTGCTAGGCTGAGTGTTCTGTCACCTGACTTGTGCATGGAAACACTTACCTAAGGAAGGCAAAAGTTCTGTAAATACCTGCATGAATAAATATTGCACAGAGTTTGGGAAAGTTGGATGTGACCACATTCACATCCTTTCCAGTAAGATTATTTGACATAGATGCACATTACACGTTTCTAAGCTATATCCTGCTTCATTAACTAGGCTCAGAAAAAAATCAGTGTAGAGTTATGTCGATCTCCTGTAAAATTAGTTACTGTGCTGTCTGCAATGGGACCACATGTTGAGTTCCAAATCTGTCCAAGAGTATTTTCTGCCTTGCAGATGGCTAAACTGTGGAGTCATTTTCTTGGCACAAAACATGTGTATTTTGAATATAATTTCATCATTGAAGTGTATTCAGTTAAAAATTACCAATATGCATTTTCTGAGACTGACCTACTTTAAAGGGGCTTGACATCTGAGGCAGAAAAAAAAAGACATTTTGTATTGCGATTTAGCTCACTTAAAAGGCTTATGTCCTGGTATCATTCATAGCTTTAGTGACATTTTACTCTGCTATACAAAGCAGCCCACTCAGGAAGCTTGATGTGCTCCTCTATGAAACATCACCACACAAAAATACTCTCAATCTTTTGATTGTGGTGTTCTGTTGTTCCTGTTCTTAATTACTATAATTTAATTGATAAAACCCCAGAATTCTAGAATTCATATGTCAGGGACATTATAGACACATACAAAAAGCACAGATTTTCTGTGCTTTGTAAAAAATAAAATTTGGAAAAAATAAAGCCATCTCAAATAAAGAGATGAGAAAATGTAACTACTTTTTAGTCTCAAATGTTTTGTATCACAGTATTTACTCCCTTGTTAAGATATTCTAGTGTCATGTAGTTCCCAAGTTTACATTTTCCTACCTCAAAAGCTTAGGACTTCACAGGTTGAAAAACAGACATCAAAAGACAGACTTTCTAAATGAAAGAATGACATGATTGGAAGAATGGTTCCGAAGGCTCACAGTTATTTCTTAACAGTTCCAGTCAATTTTAGTAACATTAAATCATTACCAAGTATTGTACCAGTATTTGCTGTGGAGAAACAAAACCTGTACTAAATACAAAAATAACTTCTTCTGACAAAATAAAAACAACAGAAACCAAAATACGTTTTTAGAACTCTGTTTAATAATTGAAATATTATTTGTTCATTTGCAAAACAGGGAAAATGTGCATATGCTCTCTGAAGAACCTAGGGGACATTCGCAACCCCTGAAGACCAGTATTTRATGGCAGATTGACCATGTCTGTAGGATGCAAGGCTGAAGAAGAAGCTGAGGAGAATGAATCACAGGATGCGGAGAGGAAGGAGAGGCTAACTCTGCAGCAGAGATGCACCTACTGCTACAAATCCAGAATACCATGTAGCGGCACCCCTGAGGCGAATCCCCACAGAAACTGGTGCAGAGATAAAGCGATGCCATTTGTCGCCGTCTTGACTGATGTGAAACCTGTCTTCATGGGAAGCCTGGAAGAAAACATTTGTGGAATAAGGTGACATCAAGCAGATGTGTCACACAAGCTGATGTCATTCGTAGAGCAAGAAGTTAACAACTCTTCCTTTTTGTCAGCTCCTTGCTTTGTTTCTTCAAATGGAGTTTTCTCACACTTAGAAAAATCTACAAGCAGAAAACAAAAGGAAGCTGGCCAACTTAATTTTTGGTTTATTGAATAAACTTCATACACTCAAGAGGCTGGCTTTGGCAACTATTAGACACAGAATGACACCACGTGTCATTAACTGTGCAGTACACAATCTATCTACTGATAGTTTTTGTTATGGTCCTGCAAATTCAATGTGAGACTTCCATGAATCTCCTAAGAGAAGCCAATGCACTTGGAAGGATTTCTTTGCTTTTATTGTCAAAGAAACATTTTATCCATCGGTATGCTCAATGCTCTGTTGTCAGTATTTATAGACTATCTAACTTTTTAAGGAGTATTTGAGGCAATTTCTGTACAATTTGTACCTTCTTTCATAAAATGCAAGTAAATTTCAGAAAACCCAATTTCATTCATCATGAACAGAGAAATCTACCTGATCTTGATGATTTTTTCCAATACAGTAGTTTTGAACAATGTTGTTATTTTAAGAAATGTAGAGTGAAACTGGTTTATCCTACCATCATACTTTAGATACATCTCTTAACTCTGCATGCATAAATAGTTTTGATGAACATAAAGTCAGGGTATATAAAACCTAGGTGTTGAATGCACAGCTACTAAACCTTCCTTATAAATAACTCTCCAGCTGTCAAGAATATGGTCAATGACAGAAACAAAAATCTTTTTGAAAAGTACTCTAAGGTTTTAGATGTGCTAAGTAATTCAATCCTTTAACTTCTTTTTTGACCTTCACACTTTTTTCCACTCAACCCGGTCTCTAGCTATTTATCCTAGTCTTGGTCAGAGAAATTGAGAGAAATTCAGATGTTTTCTGTTGCTAATCAGGACCACAGCAATCTACAAACTGGGTCCAGCCTCAGGTCATTTACTAAAGTATTTTCTCTCTCAAAGAGTAGATATTAGCAAATATTTCAAATGAAGACATAAGAAACTTTACAAAAGTAAAGTGAAAAAATTTAGTCTAGCAAATATTTCTCTCTAATGCCTACTTGGCTTCCTGTCCAAAGCAGGACATTGGACACAGGCTCTGTATAAGATGGATGGCGTTTTATAAATATCTGAACTGTGTTTGCCAAAAAGGACTGTTCAGTGTTGATGAACTGTCTGTTGTGACTGGACATGTAACACAGACAATACACAAATTCCTTTTTCCATAATTTCTTTGTGTAATCAAGCTGCCAAATGCCATTAGCAGAACTTGGAAGTGTCTCGCTTTCCAGGTTTCTGGCAGTTGTTAACTTTGTCCTGTAATTTGCATCTGAAACATGTTAAGACCACTCTGCCTCAGCTCCTACTTCTGCAGACCCATGTGGAGTCACGACCTTGCTGAAAATCCAGGGTACAGCTATATCCATAACCACTTCCCTGACTATTTGGCTTTCAACTTTCCACCTTCCCCATCCCCTGAGAGGCTCTGTTTTCTTACAAAGACAAATGGAGTGGGGGAGCCCAATTAACTGCTTTTACTTTGGCTTTGCATTACCATATATTAGTTAAATTATTCCAAATACTAGGTAACAATTTCTACACCAATATTATATTGAAAATGAAAGATTCCAGTGCTAGGCACACAAAATCCTATTTATTCTACCCAATTTCTGTGCTAATAACAGCTTAACTAGAAAATGTAAATTATTCTCCAATTATAAGGCACTACAGCTGTCATTGCCCCACTCAGAGGTGTGCTGTACAAATTATAAGGATGTCTCAATCCACTTTTGAGACTGCTGCTTCCAGGCGAACTGAGCAGCCGCCACCACCCCATACTTCTCACAGCTTTGACCATGTAACTGTGCACGTCTTTCTGCATACAGCTGTGAATCCGAACTGCAAGTGGTCTGTGTGTTCTGCCATATCCTAAGCACCACCCCACATCCAGAATTCATGTGGAAGAAGGTACCGATAAACCATACTGACCTTTAAGCAAGACAGCATGTTAAGGAGGGCATCGAACACAGAATTCACAGCAGATAACAGATTACCTAGCTGCCTTCAAAAATCAAAAACATTCTTCCTTTTCAATGTCTTCCACCCCTTTTTTTAGTGATGCTTGCTGAGAATTAATTTCTGCAAATAATACAGATACAGGTGAAACATTACATAAACTGAACTCCATTCATATTGTTTAGCAATGGACTCAAATACAGCTCTAAAATTTGGATTTCCACCAACTCTCCTCCAGGGATATTGGCATAAATGGTTTTGGTTTAATAATTTTATTAATAAAGTTCAGGCCTCAAATTTGGAGAGGACAATTTTTCAAACTGTTCATCCCAAAGGAGTTCACGCAGAGGACTGGGATCAGAGTTTGGATTTGGGTCCACTGCAGATATGAGGCATTTCAGTCCTCTGACCTATTGTTATTAAAACAGCATGCAACATAATGTTTTACTTAGCAAGGAGAGTTGCGACTTAGTGATGCTGCATGCAGTAAACTGATGGTATTCAATTAAATGCCAAAGAACATGCATCCTTGTAGTCCAGATTTGGATGTGCAACAAACAGTGCATGCAACATTTAATTCAAACCAGTGCGCAAGTCATTCATGCATACAACACAAAAGTGAGGACTCATTTTTCTAGAACAGCTTTAACAAAAAGCATACAAACATGACCTGCAAACACTGACATGTTGCAAAAGAATTTTACCTGATTTTTAACTTATTTTTATAAAAGATGCAAAGGCACAAAGGGCTTGGCCACAGAAGCTTAAGGGTGGCCCCTTTCTATGACGATGACAGTAGGCTTCGAATGAACTTTAACCACTTGCCACCTGCAGTTAGCTCAGTAGTCTTGTCTGCTAGTCCTCCTGTTCCTCCACTATGTTGAAAATCAAATGCTTTTGTCTTGCTGCCCAAGAAAGTCATCTTGACTTCACATGTCTTACTACAATTATCACAGCATAATTAATGATGCAACACGTGGATTCAGCTGGCTTTCATTTATCATTATGCATAATGGCTGATCGTTGTCTGGCGCATCCATTTATTTGCTCAAGAATTCACATGACATTACATCCATTACAGGAAAGAATAAATACAATATAACTGATTAATACTACYCTAGTTCTTCTATTTATCCTGTAGCGAGAGAACATTAAGACTTTAAATACGTAATGATAAAGGCAAAAACTTGTTAGATAATTTACATTACTCTTCATTTATCCTCAAAATTAGGACAATAATACCATTGCAAGGCACCACCAAGGTTGTTAAGATCTGATCAAGAGTATGCCAAGTCAAAGTGTTTGGTCACTGCTCTAACATGAAGATATATGTATTGCTACAAGTTTTAACATTTTAATGTACAATATTAAGYGAAAAGGCAAAACAAACACAAGTTACAGAATAGGATTGTTAAGATAGCATTAGATGGCACAAGTTGATATTTCACATGACTGCAATAAGGAAGAAAAGACTGCTGACCAAACTATTTACTCTGGGGCTTTGATGCAGCTCTTGAAATTGAAGCCAAAGTTCTTCATTTGTCAGACACATCCATGCATGCACACTGATGTATATACTTTCCTAATGCATTATAACAGCTGTGATTTTCAAAGCCATTCAAATTACCTACACAACCTTTTCCCATGAATTTCTTATCTCTAATTCACCAGATAAGTGGAAATCTCAGTCCAATTTTTAAGTAATTTCTAAGTGCTCACTCAACAATTTAAGTGCCATTTACAAGCACTAATACGTTTAATCACAGAGCTGGCTCTGACTGGGACTAACAGCTTGTCTAAAATAATACCCAGAGTTTTCAAGCAGAGCCAGAGGCTACATGTCTTACCCTCCCATGACTGAGCCTCGCAAGTTTTTTCTTCTAGCAACTAATGCTGCTTGTTTTACTTAGGGGTTTTGTTCATCCTCAAAGCTAGGAGAAACATAAAGTGACAAATGCAATAATTGGAGGGCAGAAAAAAGGCAAATTTAGGATTCCTAATTACTGACTTCCTACATTTAAGCTCTGCAATATGGAGAAAAACTAAGGTTAAGAAAGCAGGCAGGGACAGGCATGTGATGCAATGCTTGAAAGGGAGTAAGTGCTTTGTATGTGTCAAACATGATGTCCACTTATTACAAAGAAATGCATCCACACTTTCACACTAAATCAGGTAACTTGACTCATTTTTTCTGTTTTCTGTTTTTTAATCATACTTGGTAAATACTGCATAATGTCAGAAGTCATATCAGTGTGAGACACATCATTTCCTTCTATGACTGGTTTTGGAAGGTCTTGGACCAAACAAGTATGATGCATGCAGTAGGATCAATTTATCAAGTTATGGGTCAGAAAGGGGTTGCAGCTGCTGTGATATCTGTTTCTCCAGTTACAGAAAACTGCAGAGAGTAGTTTATACAGAAACTTTTACTGCAACTGTGGATCCACGCTCCTCGGCTGATGCAGTCGCTGCTAACACTAGAGACCTAAGCCTTGGCCACACCACATCAGAAGCCATCAGGCTACCAGGACAGTTTTTTCTTTACTGGTGGCACGCTGCAGAGAAATCAGCAATGGACATACCTAAAAATACATATATGACGTAGTAGACATAAATGTAACTTTCAGGTGCTTTTATTTTATTTGTAATCAAAGGGCTGCACAGACCATTTGGTGCCAGGCGTCTTCTTAAGAGGTAATTGGTGCCTGTAATATCAGAACATCAACCTTATTAATTCAGTACATACCTTGAGGCCTATGTTATGTTTTTTAATACACACCAGAAAGTTAATTAGCACGTGTGAATTTTAGCAATTCCTAAATAATATTTTCTTAATAAACAATAGGCTTGTACATGAAATGCTACACAATGAAGCATGTGAATACCAAAAACCTAAGACATGACAAGAGGATTTCTAGAGCCAGATGAATTAATGAAATGCAGATTAAGATGCTAGGTCCTGATTCAAGAGTTATCTGAAAACTTAAAACATTTAGATCCGGAACTACATTACAAAAATTATGAGATTCCATTGTTTTATGATAAAACCATAAATATAAAATAAAAACCAAAACAGGCTTCCTGCTTGAAAAAAAAATATTCTGTGCTCCGGATATAATTAGAAGAAGATGTGATAACAAAATTATCACCATAGTGATAATATGAAATATTATATATAACTTCAACAGAAAAAAAAATAATTCCAAATTTGTTTCACTATAAAAGCCAAGAATCTTGGTGTTTTTTCATTTGAGGAACTACAAGGCAAAAATAATTTGTTTAGACCATATTGCTTCAGATCACCAAATATGCTTACGTGTTCATGTCAGGGAAGTGCCTTTAAGCTAGATAATAAGGAAAGTACAACACTATTGCAATGAAGGCACATGGTGAAGAAACTGTGTAACCTCCAGATAAAGAAAACAAACTCAGCAATTATCACAACTGTTTCATAAGCCAGTATCAATGGAATTTCCAAGTGGTAAACATAAATGTACCACCTGCACTGGAATTACAAGTCTCCTTAGACGTTAAATAATTTTAAAAGGTCACTGCTGAAGTACATCAGAACATGGTACATTTTTTAAAATACAGTAGTACAATTATCAAATACCTCCATAGTCTACATTGCCTGAATAACAGGAATCTGTCATTTACTAGTCCTTTTGCTTTTATGCCTCTCATCAGTGCAATACTTTGACAAATTAATGATTAACTTTTTGTGAGGACTTATATGGTCCAGTTCAAGGCTGCTTTGTGCAAGTGTAACTCAATGTATATAGACCATTTGATTAGCATCCAAACATAAAAATAAGTGATTTTTTCATTTAGTAAAAGAAATATTTAGCTGTTTATGGTACGATTAAKGGTTTGTGATAGATTCATTTATTTATTGTTAACTGTATGATGCCTAAAAGAGGTGACAAGCATTCAAGCATTCATCCAGTCATATCACTTTATATGTGTTTCTTCGAAAAGGTTTTCTTTATCATTTCAATTCCAAAATTTGAAAAAGTGGTCTCTACTTGCTAGAAGACATCAGGACTACATTCCTCTGAAATCAATGACTCAGCTTTTCAAGTGAAAATGCCTGGAAAACGCCATTTTCTATAATTCTCAGAAAAAAATKATTCACAGACACTTCTACCTCTTTAGTGTTGTACTTATATACCACTCTTACAAAAATACCGTGACACATTTAAAAGAACTGTAGTGAGAACCTAATCCAACCTTATTATTTCTTACATACAGTCTGGTATCATTGTGGCGATATACTTTCATTTATATTCTTTGTGCAAATAGTTTGTAATCTGACGACCTATCATAAGAAATATATAAAGCCCCATTGTCATGGGGCTCTGAACAGGCTCCCCAGATTAATTTTGAAATAACAGATTTTAAGCATATCCTAATTCTTATTGGCTTAAATGTCATGACATTGGTACCCAGAGAAGCGTCTTACTTGGCATAACAAACAGGCAAAAATTTTCTAAAGTAGTTCCTGGCTTACCAAAAATCCACAGAGAAAATAGCCTTTAAGTCCTGTTGAAACTGTATTAATACCACGTAAGGGATTTACCTAAAAAAGCAAAATTAAAAAGTAGACTTATGGCAGCCTCTACTATGTGTTTTGATGTCTTTCTGGCCTTTCCACTTTGCAGACACAATGTAGAAGTTACTTAAAAGAACATAGTTGTACAAAGTCTTACCTTGCAACCTGCATTCTAGTACTGAAGTCAAGAGATCTCATTGACCGTAAGACTTCTATACAGCCCAAATACTGTAAGGAAAAAGAAACAGTTGGAGAATGTATTATAATTATGCTTGTACTCTAGGAGAAAATGTCACTAACCATTAAAAGACCATGTGCAATTCTTATTTTTACATTTGATTTACCCTATGTCTGAAGTAGATTGTTGGATTATGCTATTGTATGTCACAGACTTGTTCCATAAACATTTTATTTGTCACACTTTGTTCAACATATTGTTTTATGTTTAGTCAGTGTAATGCACCTAATTTGTAATGTGTTGTACTTTTTTTGTTTTCTTCTGTCTTATTCGATCCATTTCAGATACAATCGAAGTCAAAAATAATCTTAATGAGAAAGGAAATATGGTAAAGGAAATTCATCTAGTATTGGTTAATAAGACAAACTCATTTAACAGGGAGAGAACTATGTCTCATTAGAACAAAAAAGGTTAAATTATAATAGGGAAAGCTGAAAAGAACACCAGCAAACAAATTCCTTAATAAACAGCTTCAGGGATAGATATGATTCAGTATTTTCATTAATTACAGTAATAAAAAGATGAAAAATGCTAATACAATATACTAAGAACCCATGCAGGAAAATGGCTTTAACAGGGTCATTCAAGAAAGGAATGATATGAAAGTTAGCTAATATTAAGATAAGACCAGTCTTTTTGACCCAGATTTCTGCCCTGCATCTCTGCAGAAAAATGGGAGTACCATTACGAAAGATATTAAAATTCAACAGTATCTATCACAGGAGTGAGAAAAACTCAGGTGAATCTTCTAGATTTGCTTCCAAAAATGGGCATAATTTGCATGTGCCAAAGTCTACTGGAGCTATAGCTCTTGTCAGATATTTGGATAGTGGCTTTGTACAAACCACATCATGACTGGCATATCCCACAGCAGTATCTGCGCACGGAGTTTAAGTATTCAACCATACACTCGACTTTTGAAAGTCAGAGGAATTGGGGATGAGCCTTAAATCATGAGCTTGATAATGATGATCACGATGCTATTCTAGTATTGTGTTTTTTATATCAGCTCTTTTATCAGTTTTAAATCAGTTTTGCTATCTTCACAGCATAAGGCAATTTATTTGGGCATGATACTGGTGCCAAAATCAAGTCAGGCCACAATTTTTGCCTGTTTGAGAATTTGATTTTTGCTGAAAAAATAATCTAATAAGAGAATTACTGCATCAGTAACCCTAATATCTAGAATTTCAGCAAATATTTTCCAGAGAAACATGTATGTCATAAACTGTTTACAGGGTGAGGGAGTATCCAGTTTGTTTTCATGTTTCCATTATTATTTAATTTATTTCTACCAAATGCTATGAAGTCATTACAACACTGAATAAAATTAGCTAGAATATCAATTGACTACTCATTAAACTACTTGGACTTACATTATTATAGCACACAGTTTTTGAGACGGGCTATCTCAAGATCAATTTCCCAGAATATTTTAGAAATCTTCTGTAAAATTATGGTTTTTTAAAGTTTATAAAATGTTCATGGAAATTGTCTTGGCTAAAGAGATTCTGGCACACGAAGCTTTCAAGCTGAAGATCATACTCTCAAACCATCATCTATCACTGCAAAATTAGACAATCCCTGTATTTTATTACAGGGAAAGGAATTCTGTAAATTCCTTTTGTTACATATACTTCTACCTCAGTACTTAAAACATATAGAACTATATTTTTATGCTCTGCTGAATGAAGTTAAGCCTATTCTAGCCTAACTCTATTTTTAAAGTATCTTAGAGGGTGATTTCATTTTCTTGGAGATTAAGTTCTTTAACACCACTTGAGATAATCAGCTGAAATAATTTAACTTATGTCAATAAACAACAATCAATATTCTCCTGTTTTCTTTCCATGTCATTTTGTGTCAATCTTAGGATGCTTTCATAGATTAAATTTCCTGATTATTTATTCCATATGAGATGCTTTTATAATTAAATATGCTGTAAATGGTATAACTATTCAAAGGTAACAATGTGATTTTTTGTCATCAACCTGTTAGTTTAGACGTCTTAATACTTAAAACTAAAACTCTTGGATTGCACTTGTTCCTTCACTTACCTACATTTGCCACAAGTCTTTTTAAAGCAAAGTAATTTACAAGTAAGAGATCAGGTCCAGCATTTTGGAAGCAAACTCTGGAAGGTATTTTGACAAGTACATGCAGGCGTGCAAATAAATATACAAAAAACAAGTGCACACAAGTCACTGTGAAAATATACAGACAAATAAGTAGACAAACCCCCGTAAACACACTTAGAAGACGTGCATTTAGACTCCTTTGAGTCACACTATCTGATCTGCATTAACAAAAGTGGAGACAAGATCAGACTGAAGGAAGGCCAGATGGAAAAATTACCCTGTACTTGTCTTATGTGTATCACAGAGACAGCCAAACACAACATAGTAAGGCTTGCAGTATTCCTGACTGATCACTGCAAAGATGGCAACTGATTTGCTGGGATAAAAGATGGGAACACTTAATCACCACGGCATATTTTCAAGTAACAAAATTACTATAAAAACTGACATTCAAAAGGTCCAAAGGCCAACTACAGGGACATATAACTCACCTACTGCTATGCTTCAATTATTCCCCAAGACCAACACTGCTGTCTAAAAATATCCATTTGAAGTACATCCTGACAAGATCCACAGAAAGAAGACATACAACCAAGATAGCAAGGAAATAAATTATTCATTTATTTCAACAAATAAATACCCTGATTAAAAAGAAATGCTATCTTTTGCTTTAGGCATCCCATCAAACATTTAAAATATAGTTATAAAACAGTCTACTTCTAAAAAAAGCTTCTCTTCCCCCAGCACTTAATGTATATTCTAACCAATCAGCTACTGTGAACTGTGAAATTTATGAGCTCCCGCTATCATCCTCCCTCTTATTGCTCAGGAACCAAATATACCGAGATGCAGCCCACCTTGAAGTAGGAGGATTTTGGACTACCAGTTCCAAGCTTTCTCAGATTACATTCTGCCTTCTGTTGACTTTCTAATATTTGAATGAGTTTTCAGCTTGTATACATTGAAAGGTACTATGTCCCAAGGAAAACATCTTTCATATGAATGAATACCTTCCCATTCAGAGGTTTAGACTCAACTCATGCTTTGCATGCTCAACAGCACCTTGCAGAAAGCAGAATGCCACATACAGGTGGGACCACGTGGTTCCAACATCCTTACTAGTTACAATTTTGACAGGTTAGTGTAAGAGAAGGCTGCATGTTCCAGATTTCTGGTTTGTCCCATTTGCAAAGATTTCTTCACCCTCAAGTACCTGCCTTCCTTATAACTCAGAAAATTTTAATTCAACAACTAAAACGTTTTACTGAAGCCTGTTTAAGAGAGGATATTGAATTCMATCAACACTCGTCAGAGACATGAATACTGGCTGAGTGTATTTGTGTACTTGGAGCCAAGAGGAAAAAAAAAAAAAAAAAGAGCAGTCACTGTCACAGAAGTCTTTTGCTCCAGAAATGTGAACAACCTTATTTGGTGCTTCCTAGCAGGCGCTTCAAAATACCAAGTTACTGGAAGAAATTCTCCATTGTTGGACTGAGAAGCCAGCAGTAACAACAGCATGAAATACTTTTACAAAAACATAGCAAGACTTATTCTATTCCTCCAAAGAGGAGGCTCCAAAGAGTACTGAAGCAGTCCAACCTATATACACATCTAGCAGTCTCCCTTGTGCATAGCATGAAGATCTACCCATCACCTACTCTYAAACAAAGTAAGAACTCCTCAAATCTGAATCCAAACTACCAGAGCATCATTAGCTCATCCAAGCTGCCTGAGTATTCTTAGTAAATTAAGGTTTTCCAGTTTTAATCTGTGTAACCTGACGACCATCATCAGATCTAAGTGGCTCACGACATAGCAGCTTGTACCTGCCTTGTACAATTGTGTAAGAGATAACATGGTTACATCAGCAAACTTGCATTGTTAGACAAAAATTAGCCTGTGTCTTGAAATATTGACGTATCCAAAGTACTTTCTAACACTGCACACCTGCAAAGAACAGCCTGGGGGTTCAAAAATTAGATTCTGATTCCTGGGCTTCTGTGTGTTGTATGGAAATCTAAGTTTTGAGAACAGAAATAAAAAATCTCATCACAAGTTGGGCAACCTATGCAATTTTCTCACCCATAGGCTTAGGCTGTTCTTTTACTTGGCATGTGCAAAAGTGAAGAAGTGAGCATCTTTTTACTTGCCACATCTGGCTCTCATGTGTATCTCAAGTCATACGCCTACATTTTCTTTTCTTTTTTTCTTTTTTGAGGGATGGGGTGTTTGTTTGTTTGGTTTTATGGGCCTTGCTGTTTTACATTTTATTCTCATAAGCCAAAGAGCTAGTCCAGAATTATGATGAGGACTCCCTCATGTGAAAAAGGAGCTTTTATTTCAGGTTCTATTGCTACTGCAATATGCATTTATTTAAGCATCAAAATGACAGTTTCTCCTAATTTCAGGTATCACCATTAACAGCAAAAGGAGCTTGTGAAATGTGCACCGAGAGTTCCACAACATTCCACAATACTTTAAACTACTTTCAGGTTTGCTGTCTACACTAAATCATATCAAGGTTCAAATCCAGATGCACACTAACAAGCAGGCCACAATACAAAAATAGTTACAGCCCAGGACTTGATTTCAAGATACTAAGTTGTCCACATGTAACTATGGATATAGTCAGGATTTTTAATAACCATATTGATGTGTGAACCGAAGAGAAACAAAAAGAAAAAAAACAAAACAAAACAAAACCACAAAACCAGCCCAAGCCACAGCCAGAGACTGGAAGATTGACAAGTTTTTTATAAACTGAATTTTTCTTCAGCAGATGTTGTGGGTTAAGATTTTCCCCCTTTTGTTCCCTTTCTTTGGGAATTTTTTTCTTTCCCATTTGTTGCTGGGATACACTAATTGCCGGGTCATCCTCTTGATGGCTGGGTGATTAATGAAGACAATGATACCTACGCCCCACCTAAACGATCTTGCCAAGCCCTCGGAGAGAGTGTTTTTGTGTGGTGGTGGGGGGGCCATTTCACTTGCTTGGCTGCTTCGCTGAGAGAAGGAAGTCTGCCCACTGGCTGCTCCGGAGAAAGCTGGCCTGCCCTTTTTCTGCGGAGACCAGCACCCCTGCTCATTGAATTCCTGCTTGCTGCACCGTGGTTTTCTCTCCTGTGCCTTGCCGGGGATTCCAGCTTCGGGGGTGAGCTCTGCTCCATCCCGTTTTGCAGCTGCGGGATTCCTGCTCGTCTCTTTGCTGTCCTGGGTTTTCTTGCTGTCCAGAGGAGCACCGAGATTGGCGTTTCCGCTGTGAGTTTTGCAGAGAAACTTTTCTCCATCCACCTCTGCCATTTTGGGTCCCTCACTGGCGCCACGGGAGATCTGAGTCAGCCGGGACCCGCGCCACCGCGTCCTCTGCAGTCGCTGGGAATCATCGCACCTGCCCTGCCCGGCCGGGAGCCAACAGTGCCCCTGCCAACGGAACTGTAACTGCACCAAAGGGGAGGCTGTGTCTCTGTAAGGCTGTCACTGAGTTTGGGACTGCGCCAGTTGTTGTTATTGTTATTGTTACTTGTTTCACCTTGTTATACATATTAGTAAAAACTGTTATTCCCTTTTACCCATATTCTTGCCTGAAAGCCCATTTTTCAAAGCTGAATCCCCTGATTTTTCAAAGCTATAATAATTCCGAGGGAAGGGGGGTCATATCTACCGCTCCAAGGGGGGTCCCTGCCTTCATTGGCAAACACCTGTCTTTCAAACCAAGACAGCAGATTAATATGAAACTCAATCCTTCAATCCCTTTGATATCACAATAGATCAAATTCCGAGCTAAAATGAATTTACAAGACCCACTTTCTAAACCACTGAAGAAGTGAAAAAAACAACTAAAATTTTTTTACATTTAAAAAAACAAAACAAAACAAGCCTAAGAAGAAACTGTAATCAGAAGGCATTCTCTTGAACAAAGTAAACTAAGTTAAATGAAAGTAGTAAGTGCCACAATGCTTCCTGTTTTTTTTTTTTATATTGAGCTTTACAGGAACATTTATTATCATGAATTCCGTACTAGATTGACTGAGACATGCACCACAAAATTATTTAACTCTGCTAATCAGCAAGACATGGGCCCAAAAACACAAGATAGCTTATCAAAACATTTGCTTCTTTACTTCATATGGAGATCATAGTGTATTTGATTTATAAGATTTGATTGAATTAACAGTTGAAATCTTTGACAAACTTTTAGATATGGCATTCATACTGGAAAAGAGTACATGTAAAGTGCCTTTTATAATGTCATGCTATAATATCTGTAACCCAAGGATGTGGCTCAGCTACCCAACTGGGACATAGAACTAGTAATTTGGTAAATCTTTTGGACTCAATGATTAGGAAGACCTGCACTCTAATGTGCAAAAACCTTTTTTGCTTTTGTGTGCATTTTTGTTTGTTTTCTTGTTCTGTCGGGTTTTGCTTCTTTGTTTTCTTTTTTACCTTAAGAACTGCCCATTGCTAAGAGTGTGTGGTCAGATGTCAGGAAAACCCTTTCCTGGTAGGAGGAGAACCATTGTCCTGCCATTATCACGGCAAACATTTCACCCAAAATATGGCATAGCAGAAGTCTGTTGGACACCCTCTCACTTCAGAAGTTGCTGAAAATGCAAAGTATTTAATGGGCAGAAGAGACAGCCTTTGAAAATGCTGGCTACCATCAGCTAAGCACACAGAGTGTGGTTAGAAGAAGGTCCTGCAAGCACACAACCACTCAAATTTATGCTAGTGTAACTAGACACTTGCAGTAGAAGAATGGAATGGAAAATTTGTTCTGTGACATTTCTAATGTAGACTAAGTTATAATATTAGAAAAAGCTGTGGGCAGAACCAAGACTAGATATTCAGAGAGAAATAAATTTGTATAAGCAGTAGTCACAGAGCTTTAAGTCAGCTGCTAGAGATTTCAGTTTCTCTGAAAAGTTTGAATATTTTGGAATATAAATACATTTGCCTTTAAATTCTCTGTTTAACTATAGTGTAACACAATATTAAAATCCTAGATAATGTGAGTGTTACTCTCCCAGCCATGCCAAAGTCTCCTGTCCTTCCCTCCCCTTGGGGCAAGTCATATCTTCAAACACATATATGCAGGTCTCTGGGGGCACCTGATGACTGTGGTCTACTGTATATACCAATGCCCCCAGTCTGTACTTCTGCTCTGTGCTTTCCTGCTATCTGCAGAACACCATACCTGGCTGTGGGAGCAGCAATCCTGCATGAAAGAAACACTGGCAGCCTTGTTATGAATGAGGAAAAGGCCCTATATTTAGACACTGTCAGAATCCGGCACCAAAAATGTGTCATAAACATATGATGCCATGAAAAACAGAAAGGCTCTCTTCCGTGCTTTCATACTTTTACAGTTGGTAATTTTTATATCAGTAAGTAATTGTGTACAGAGCTTTACAGTGAAGGAATATTTTCCCCAAAGGTTTTTTTCTCATTTAAGAATGCATGTTCCAATCCAGACAGAAAACTCTTAAGTAAGGACTGATTGAGTGGAAACAGAAYAGAAAATCTTTGGGGTTCAAATACAGATAAGCCTCAATCATTCAGTGTAAATTTATCATCACAAAATCCTCCATGAGACAAAGCTTTCACACTGGTAGAAATGATAGACATGACTCTCAATTGCATTCCTCTTGAAAACAGGTGGTTTGCTTCCATAGAAATGGATGAGAACACAGTTCTCCCAAGGATACCTCCAACTCTGGCCAATGCCTTCCTACTTCCTTTTGTACAGTAATTGGCTTCTATAGCATAAAAATAGATTATATGTCCCAGTATACTCAGACTAACCATTCTTAAATGGTAAATGCTAGCCAACACTTTCAATGAATTGTCTTACCCTGTGAAAGCATTCTGGCAGCATCTCACAATCAACTCAACACTAAGAATTCAGAACCCCTTAAAAAAGGCAAAATATTCAGCTAGAAAAAAGAAGAAGATATTTTATCTGATCTTGAAAAGCAATTTCTTAAGTCAACTCTGAGGTCTCACTTCTTGCTAGGGGAAAGATATAACCAAGAAACAAATTTTGCCTCTGACAATTTTCTAATCTGCATCTCAAATGGGGTTGAAAACAACACATCTTCAAATAAAATACATCTTTCTTATTTCTTATATGCAGGTAGATGAAACAAGACAGCCAACACCAAAAATATTTATGGAATAAGGATGCTAAATGATTAGGGACTTCTGAAGATTTCAGAAAAATCCCATATTAGTAGTTTTGCATGAACAATATTTCTTATGTTCTTATCTTACAGATAAATATTCTTGCATGCAAAACCTCAGAAATGTTAGGGTTAGAAGTTCACAYATTGGACAGTGATTTATTCTGTTATTTTAAATGTAAACACATTCTGTATTATGCCTCAATTTTTTATACGGGCCAAACAGTTTCTTTAAAAAAACCCTGTATTTGAGAAAAAGACCCCACAAGTTCAGTTCTATACTTTTTCAGTTTAATTTTAAAAATATGTAATATTGGTGAATGCAATTATTGCAGTGTGAAGCCCTTCGAGTATGCCCTGCAGTAGAACAGATGAATTGTTTCATTGTCACAGCTGCATACTTTTAACTCAGTGAATACTTTCCACACTGTTTTGCTGCTACCTTGAATATCCACTAAGATATACTTGCCCTTAAAGCACCACGCAGATTAGTTCCAGCAGCTTATGTTCTGCATCAGAATTCCTTTAACACAAACACACAAAAGCTTCTGCAGCCAAAACATTATGCTTCAACAGTTCAAAATCATAATTAGACTTTTAAAACTGTAAATATGGACACTGTAAATATATCTAGCTATTAAAGAACTTGTTCTTCCTCAGTCATTAGAGAGCAAGAGAGTCATTAGCAAGCAGAACTTCTTTATGAGGAATATCATTAAAGCTCAGACTCAGAAGATGAAAGATCTAACAGGTGCTTTTCCACTGTGCCAAAAGCAAGCCCATGTTAAGCATCTGAAATGCATACACTGTTCTACATTCTAAACTGTGCATTTGGAGGTGTGATGTAGGAAGGACCTGTCATTGTTAAAACTGAAAATACAAAACATGCAGGGAGGGAGAAGCAGTACTTTTTTATATGAATGCCACATGTACTTCTGGTCTTCATCAAAAGAGTTCAGAAATTAAACCAGATCTTATTTTTGAGTATTTATCAATATTTAACTCTCTTAATGCTGAATCCGTAATTTCTTGTGCTCTCTGTAAGGGTGCCCAAAAAATGACCTCAGCTGTGCAGAACAAAAGGATACGGGAGACATTTCCAAGGCTGGATTTAAAAAAATGAAAAAAAATCTCTCCAAGATTTCCTTGCATAAAGTCTATGAAGAAGCAGAGCAGCTCTGGGAGCCTGGGGATACCACCAGGTCCTTAATGGTCCCAAGCAGCCTCACTTGAGACCCCTTTTTACCACCACTCCCAAAACTCCAAAGGCTAGAGTCAGCTCAGAACTGGCACCTGCAGCTTCCAGCTTGTCTCCAATACCAAGCAGCCCTGTGTTTCCATCTTTCCCATCTTTTCTTTCCTTGTCAGAAATAAAAATTTTGCAAGAGAGAGTTCATACAATGTTTCTAGTTACTTAGTGCTTGGTGCTTAGTTTTTCTATAATATTAATTTTCAAAAAGAAAACTGAGTAACACTGTGCATTCAACATCTGGTGACAAAACATGACCCCTACAATCGGTGACAAAGGCAGTGTTTCTGAAACATTCCAATTCCTTGGGAAGTTACGGGTGTTTCTAAAATGTCCTGTGGTTCATGAAAGCAGTTCATCTATTTAAAAAAAGAGACAATTTCATTTCTTATAATTACTTTATCACAGGTAAGCAGTGCCAAATGTTAGTCAAGAAGGATGTTGTTGTCCCATGAGATATGCTCTCCCTTGTGTAATTCCTAAATTAGTAAGAGCCAAAAGTGAAAATAAAGGCATCTTTGTAGAACATAACCGAAAGATGGAAATGGTGCTGAGCTAAGCTAAATGGTGCTTAGGTCCCAAGCTATGACATATCTTAGGATAAAATATCTCTATTTTGGTGATAAAATATCTCTTATTTAAGGTATTTGTTCAACTTATGTCTTTAATTTCAAGATTTATTCTGAGGTAAAAAGGAAAGATAAAATACCTGTATCAGTAAACAAAATATGATGGTGCTGTAGAAAAAAAAACCTAGACAGCGCTTTCTGTCTACCTCATATTCTTTTCTCACCCTATACCCTGTCTATGTTTATCTTTTACGGCTTTGGTTGCCTTTTCTGTCTAATTTCAAATATGTTTTTTTCAGTCTTTAAACTTCTAGCTGTGTCTTTGATTGTCTGATTCAGCCTTTTGAGACTGAAATCTTACCTGGCCCTATGAAAACTTAGTTTAAAAACATGGTGGAATATCTAACTTTTTAAATAAACATTCTAGATCACCCTTACTGAATTGCACTAAATCCCTCCAGAAAACAAGGGATGACTGGAAATGCGCTTGCACTGAGTCCCATCTTTATTCCCATCACAGCCCAAATGGACAGCTCTGCCTCAGACCTGCCTGCAGCAGATAAAGGTAGAGCTGCATCCTATTTTGTCATAAATATATAGGAACAAATGAAATTAATATTGCATGATTATGCAGAATTGCAGAGAAGCAATACCGAACCTCTCTTCCTCTGTGAACCTTACTCCTCCATTTCATGGGGGAGTAAATCACCTTGAAAGAGTGTTAGTAGCTGGGTATATGGTTCTGTCTGACACTACACCAGAGCAGATTTTTCTCATTGTAAACAAAAAAAATTAATATTGATTCTTTGTGCATTCACTTGAACTTTCAGCTATAAAATGAAGCCAGGCTGCAGCATAAGTATAGCTACCGTGTTAGTGGAGACAAAATTTCCCTTCAGCTAGGGGAGAAAGAAGCACTCTGTCACTGGGACAAAGGAGAGCCTGGTCTCAGCAGCACAGAAGGGCATGGGATTTCCCTGAAGATCTTGATTCATCTGTGTGGTTTTTTTTGTGCTTGTAGTGGCAGATATTTACATTGGACACATGATATTCTTATTGTAAACATTACTGGAAGACAAATAAAGAAACTAACAATCCAATTTCCAAGAGCAACAGATAAGGAATTCTGCTTGAATGCAGTTTTATCTCCTACACTGACCAGCTAAATTAGTCTWGGGGTTTAAACTGTAAGACATACATAACTAGCAAATAAATAACAAGTGAATTTTTGCTTTAAACAAAAATTCCCCTTGCAAACACTCCAAATGTACTGGAGAACAGACATTCACATTGACAGCTGAATCCTTCAACTCTGAAATCAATATAAACTTTGTTTTCTACAGAACATGTGCAAATGTACAGTAATGGTACTTGATTCATGTAATTAGAATAATACTATAATTTAAAATTCTTTGGTATGATTTCTGCTCTTAGAAACTGATCTAATTTCTGTGAGAAATGCTCTTTTCCTTTTTTGGGCTGTACAAGAGACTCACAGTAGTTCAGGTCCATGAAGACCAAAATAAAGGTTTTCAACAAAGAAACAGGCATCAATATCATTCTTTCATAGTCCAAATAACAGTGAAGGAAAATGGAAAGGATACTAACTGATCTCACAGGAATATGGCACAATAGGAGGGATTAATTACTAAAACCAATGCTGTCTTTGTCACTTACTTCTCTCTCCCCTAATCTGCATGCATGCAGCTTTAAAATCCACAGTGATAAGACAGTTTCATTAGTCTTTGCTAACACTGTTTGGGTACCTGGGTTGAGGATAGCAGACACTGAAGTAGAGTCAGTATTCTCTCCTATTACTACCATATGACTGAAACACACAACTCATTTCTTAAACATGTAAACCTCATTACAAACAGGATGCTCTGGGACTGTGTTTTTTATTATTAGTGTTACATGCACTAAATCCTATTGAGTATGTTTTTACTCAGGCCATGCCAAACCATCAGTGATTAACCAACAGCACCATTTCTCTATAAATGAAGATACATTTAATACTAACAAAAAAGAGAAACTAAAAAGTTTTTGTTGTAATGCTATTTTTTTCACCAAGAGCAAATCAATACTGGTTAAAACAGAAATTAAAAAAAAACAAAAACAAAAACCAAAACATTATTAGAAAGAGCCCCGCAGTCTTCCAGGGGAAGGCTACATATGTTACAGTTTCCATTTTGTTAGCTCCGTTTAAGGCTCTGCTTTGCAGTCTGGGTTAGTTATTAAAGAGATACAGCAATTCAGTTCATCTGTAAGCACACACTTAACTTTCAGTACACAGAGGTAGTTTCAATTATTTCAGAGAGAGTGCTCCCGTAAACAGAGTCATGCAGGAACGTTTGCAGAACTGAAGCCTTTGCTTGGTAATGTGTTTGAACAGCTTCACAATGATGTCTGTTTTCCATTCCAGATATAAACTGCTATTATTCCCTCGCAAGGAATAGAAGAGTTAAAATGTTGAAGAAATAATTGCAGTTAGGTTTATAGTCTTAAACTACTTTGTTACAATATTAATAATGTAATATGCTTTTTGCTGAAATATTATTTACCTGACTTGCAGTGATTCTTTTGGATGAAATAGTTGCTCGTTCCTCTGTCAGAGACTGGTTTCTAACACTAGATTTACCCAGGTGTGTCCTATAACACTGTGTTGGCTTTACAACATGCTGACTTTTTCAGATACACTTCATACAGGTATATAATATTATATACAGTGTACATACACAATGGTTTTGTTTTATTTAGTTCTGAATGGCTGAGAAAACAGCATTTTAAACTCATTGACACTTGTTACAAGATTCAACCAATCTTACCTGAAGGCAGAAATACATTTGCCTCTTGACTGTTGTGCTCTTATTTGAATGAAATAAATTCCAAAATGTTATAACATTACCCAATTAAACTAATCAGTAGATATTTATTGGAAACAACAGATTTCATTGAAACATTTAACTGTTGTTACATCACTCAGTTTTACACTTTTTTTTATTCTATGTACTTGTTTTTCTGACAACATGAACATTTATGATCTCTCCCTGTAGCAATCAGTCCCACTCTAGGGAAAGCACTGAGCTCTTTAATGACTTCCATCACAGCAAGCTGCTTTTTTTTTTCATAAATTCACTATTTGTTAAAATGTCCAGCAGAAGTATTAAGTAAAACAGTACCTGAGTACTTTATGTCACCAATATGGTTATGGTCATTGTCTAATTCACTACCAAAAGCTATTTTTGAGAAAATTTTTATGTTAAACTAATATATAAAAATGCAACATGAAACCCACTGGGAGAAAAAACTGCAGAAAGAGCAGCACTTTATGGTTGAAAACAATTCCATTGCAGCAGATCATGGAGATCAGAATATAGCTGCAGTTTACCATAATCCTACGCCTTTTTAAGTATTAGAGTTACACTGCCTTTTTTATTTTTAAAATATTATTTTTAAAAATAAGTATATGTGAAAATGTGGGAACAGCAGGAAAGTTTCATTTATTTCATACATTTCACATAGGAATTTTGTGTCTCTTACTTCAGAAGATTCCAATGAGTTAAACTGCTCAGTAGTTACAATTAACCCTGTCCCATGGTTAATTTTCTGTTTTAAATGTGGACTAATGACAAAATTGCAAGCCAGTGCACATTTGCACCAAAAAAAAAAAAAAAAAAAAAAAAAAAAAAAAAAAAAAAAAAAAAAAAAAAAAAAAAAAAAAAAAAAAAAAAGTTAAAAGCTTTGCTGCTTAACAACAAATCTAATTTTTGTCTCATTTAACAAATGGCATATGGAATTTTCTGCAAGGCATATGGTACTAATTAAACATGGTATGAGTATCACAGTCAGTATAGCCATCAGGTATCTAAGGAATGTTTCCCCTCAGTGCAATTATCTGTGTATTGATTTGATGATCTGAATGGATAAAAGTCTTGGTACCAAACAATGTTTAAGGATTTGGAACTGCACTTCTGTCCTTATCTATATGAATGCTGCAGTAGCCAAGGAAAACTGTGAGATACTCAATAAGCAAGCAAATTAGGAACTAATCAGGACCAGTTTATTTTCTTTCATTCATTAACCACTTACTTTGATATTTTTTTCAACCTCCGTTTTTGCATTTAGAGCACTGTTCTGTGACKCTTCTGGCAGAAAACATAAAGTTAAAGTAATCGTCCCATTTTTTTAACAGAAAAATTAACCCAGACTCCATACATTTTAATGACTAACAAACACCTAAAAGTAAGTTGTTTGACTGATTTTGAAAATTGTGACATGCACAGTGTGTATAAATACACTTTCATGTACTCAACATCAGATGCACTAATTAACATATTTCTTCTACTATCTCTGTTAGATATGGATAAATTACTAACTGTAAATGTTAGGTGACTTCTATATAACTTTATTTCTCTTTTCAATTCAAAGATATCAGCTTCCTCTAGTATATAGTTCAACTAATGAAAAGATTAATCAGATTGTGTTCATAGTGATCACTTCAAGTGAAACAGAGAACAGCAGTGAATTCTCAAGTCTTTACTGAACTTACAACATCCTAAACAAAATAAAAAGTAAAATGCTTGAGCCCCTGAGATAATGTGAAAATGGTAAACGACGTTCTGTTAACCAGAATATTTCTGTGCAGAAGAACATTAGAGTCTCAACTGCACTATGTCTAGCATCAGTGGGTTATTTTTATCGAGACACTTCTTGAAGAGTAACAGAGCAGCAGTTTGTGGCTTGAAAGGTAGCACTGACTGCTTTGTAGCTCCAGTAAATTTTCAGAGTAGTAAAAAAGACATTACAATTTCAGTGGTGCTCTGAATTGTCCAACTTACTCAATCTACCACCACCTGCTAAATCTATTATCACCAATACAAAGAAATGAAAACTGCTTCTTAGTCCTCCAACAGTTAAATATCCTCTCTGCTTTTGATAATGAGGCTTGAGAAAAAGCAAATGAGAGTTAAGTAACAAGGGTGTCACTTAGTTTCAAAGCATCCTGAAATAAAGTCACCTGTGACTCTTGCACCGAAAATAAGATGACACTAAAAATAGACCTGTAATATTAATAGCCTGCTGCAAAATAGTTTAACACTTAAGATACAAAAGCCTCTTGGCAAATGAAACATGGCGACTGAAGAATGAATTCTACACAATAATGTTATTTTTACATTTTCTGCACACCATGCTGAAAGGTGTAATCAGACTCTTACCTAACTACAAAAACATTGCACACACACCTCTCCTGAAGACTTTACTTTAACAGGTGGTTTCAAAATATTTTCAAAGCATATGGAAATATTGTCCTGTAAACTTAGATTCTCTGCTCTTGACATGTTTATCAATGAACAGAAAAGAGCAGTAATATTTAAGGTGGCTGAATCCTCATTATGTAAAAACAAGCTGCATTTTCCTGCTCTACCCACAACATTATTTCTAATTGTGAAACACAGTAAGAATTGTGCTCTCTGTCTTACTGCTGTACAATTTCAAATATCATTTCCCTTTAAAAGAACACTTGCCCTTAGAGATTTTTCAAACTGAAAACATCATGCATGATTAACAGTTTTCATCAGATCAAGGAGTCTTTCTTTTCTCCTGTATATTGCACCAGACATATTGAAACCCTACGTATCCAAGATATACACAGTATGCTAGATAACATTGAAAACCTAAATTCAGACGAAGGCTAGAAAACCCAAACCAAAAAGTAAGAAAATCAGCTTTTAGCTTAGGAACAAGATTTTTACAGAGCTGTAGAACATTATTTGCAGGTTTGCTCTAATGTGAGAAATTAATACAGCTTCCCCTGCCTGCCCTCCTATATTTACATTTCATGTATTATGCAACAAAAAACATACAAATAGAGATCCTTTCAGCTTGACTATATTGTCAGCAAAACCAGTAGAGAATTTTTCATTGATAAAAACAGAGAATGGAAGAAAACAGACCAACCTTCACTATGTACGTCACACCAGGTCCCAGGATCTTCTCACTCGAGTGCAGCCATTCTCGAGAAGGTTTATTGACAAAGCTGCTACTTTGATTCCAATCTTCACTTCCCAGGTGCATTTCCTCTGACCGTGCTTTTTTCCCCATACTCATCTTGCTCACGTCCTGCTGAGAACACGAAGTGGCAGAGACAAGGTTACATGTGTTGTCTGAAGCCCCTGCTGCTGAACTAGAAGCACTCGAGCTTCCCTGCAATTTGGAGATAGCAAGCTCCTTTACTGCAGAGGAGAGATTTTTGATACCCAAAAGGCTGCCCGTGCTAGAGAGTTTCAAGTGGGACACTTTATGGATGAGGGTACACAGGGTGGTGGGTCCATCTTCTTGGTCCTTGCGGAGAACTTCTGGTGAGACCAGGTACGAAGGTGAAGTTGAAGTTGTAGCAACTGCTGAGACCTTGCTGTTCATAGGCAAATTATGAATAAGATCATCAACAGATGTCACAGAATCATTCCTGAAGCGGTTATACTTGGTACGTTGAAGCATGCCCTTCTATCTGCTTTCCTGCATATGCTCTGGCAAATCTGATGCCAATGCAGGAGATGCCTGTACTAACATAGCAGGCTATTCATAACAACAAGGATGGATAACAAGATTTTAGGCTAAAAAAGAAAAGAGTACAAGGAAAAACAAAAAATGGTATATTTTAAAGAAATTTCTTTTCGTTCTCTGTTAAGGTTGGGTGAAGTAACAGTTTTCTGTGACTGAGATCCCAGTCCTGCTTAGAGCTGCCAACTCGCTCACAGCAAAAGCATGACTCACACAAATGAGAAGGACCCTTTTCAACAAAAGGCTGTGAACACTGCAAATCACTTCCTGTAGCCAAAAAAAAGAGAGAGAAGAAAAAAAAAAAACCCACATCCACCCACTTACAGCACACTAGCACCAATCAATTCTCAAATTCCTTTTTCCTATCTTCTCAAACAGATACTTCCTCCCAACCTTTAATTCCTATCCCCTCCCACCACCCTTTTAGTACCAAAGGCAATTACCTTTAAAACTGAATTAATAGCCTTTATGAAACACCACACTTTATTCTTCTGTTAAAATGTTCTTCCACCTCACATATTTGTGAATCTGTAAAGAAATCACAATTAGCAGATAGAAAATATCTGGATAATATTTACATACATATACTCCCCCTCTCCTTCCCCTGCAGCAGAACACAGGCACGTTAAAGATTTTCAGAACAGATGAACAGAACTAAAGAATATGTATATTTTCTTCCACAAAAGCAGCCTAACAGTGCCTTTGTGTCAGGGCTGTCCCTTACAGAAACTGTTATATCCAAATTTTGATAAAGAAATCCCTCTCCCCTGTTAATTCACAAGAACGTTCTATTTTAATGCATGAATTACGTAAGTACCTATGTGTGGAGAAAAGTATTTTTCTGATGTCCAACAATAGGCTTAACAGAATTTTTTTCTTTCACAACTGATATTCACTCCGAAGAAAATAATGAAGAGGACTTCCAATTCACTTGAATGTTTGGTTTAATTCTGAAAAACTGAAAAAAGAAGCCCTGAAAGACTATTAAAAAGTCCAAGTAGCAGCAAATTGACATCCTGCAGTGAAAAATAAAAACAAAATAAAACTATTTATTAAGCCTCTATATCAGTCACAAACGCTTGATCTGGAGAAGTAGCAAAGCATGCAGAAAACAGGTATTTCATTTCCCCTGCATTTTTTTTTGAAGTAGAAATGTGCACAGCATTGTGATACACAATGCTCATCACAAGCCATATGGCTTTTTTTTCTATAAATCAATCTGCTTTGCAAAATATTTTCTTTTACATAGGACAATATTCTGCATTATAAACAAAAAAAAAAAAAAAAAAAAAAAAAAAAAAAAAAAAAAAAAAAAAAAAACAACCAAACACCAGACCAGATAAGTTTCATAGTGCAACAAAATTTTTAAAATAAATGGCTAACTGCAGCATAACTTAAAGGAAAAAATCCCATGGAATTCCCTCCTTCTCCCACGACTAAAGGCTGCAGTATACAAACTGCAAAAACAGTGAAACAGTCAGCTCAAATACAGGTATTTAATTAATATATTCATGACATACTGAATTAAGTCAGCACCTCTTATCCCAGCAGTGATGAATAATGGCAGTGTCCTAGTCAATGTAAAGCACGTTTCTACTGATCTGCAGAACAGCCTTTCATCACCACACTGCAAACCTGCTACCGCATCCTCACGGCATTCATTCCTCTCGTCATCCTCCTAGCACAGCAACAGCAAATATACACACCATAGCCTATTTTAACGTGTCTCTACTGCCCAGAAAACCCTACTGCTCCCGAACAGCTCTCTTCATTAGAATCGGCTAGCAGGACTGCAAAATGTGAATGAGATGCTGCGCGTGTGAATGAAAGGGCTGGCTAGCATCCCCACATTTCTGTGAATGAAGCGAGGCCTCGCAGCCTCTGCCAGGCAATCCCTTGGGTGCTCACCAGCCCAGCCAATACCAGCCGGCTTTGATGACTCATTCAGCAAAGCCTTGCAAAATAGTGGAACATCCCATTTCAAGTACAGGAGGCAACTTTTTTTTCTGCAACACCAGAAAATGAAGCCGGTGTGTGAGCAGATGGGAGTGGGTCGCAAAGCCCCTGTGGAAGACAGGGTGTTGCCAGAGAAATGCCTGGGATGTCCACAGGAGTAGCAGGTGAGGAAAACCGTGGAGTCAGATCTGGGTTTCTCCCCGACTGTATTCATTCAGCCAATTCATTTATATCCAGCATAGGAACATGAATGTGCACATTTCATATGATGTTCGATTGCTCTGTGTGTGCCTGCAGATTCACAAATCTTACAGGTTTGTCTTCAGAGACCTCTGATAAAAACAAAACAAACAAACAAACAAAAAAAACCCACAACAAACAATCTAACAAATACCAAACAAAAACCCCACCAAACCAACAAAAAAAAAAACAAACAAACAAACAACAAAAAAAAACCAACCAAACAAAAAAAACCACCATAAAAATAACCACAAAAACAAACCCAAAGCCCTGCTTGGAAAAAAAAATTGCATATACTTATTTCTCCCTTATTTACCCTGTGAGCACAGTAGATATTTAAAGGCAGTATAATCATCACTCCATGGAATGGTAGGCAGAGGGAAAACTAAAGGATAAAAGCTTTCCAGAGAACTAGCAAAAGCTCTAATTTTTGAAACTTTCACTGGACACAGAAATGCCTCCAAGACATCAGCCAGATGCAGAGTTCTCCTGTAAATCTGATATTAGACACTGCAGAGGCGTAGAAGCCCCTGAATTACCCAGTGCTTGAAATCAGGTGCCTATTTCAGTGTTTGATTGGGAAACTGTCTCCATTACAAATCCAGCCCCAGGGTGGGGGAACTGAACATTTTAAAACCTTGCCTTTTAAAGTTCCTGGGACTAGAAACAGTGCATAATTTTGCCCTACAGGCATCAGGTTCAAATCCAACTCCAGGAAATAACAAATGAAATTAGGAGACTGTGTAATAGGCATAAACTGCAATTTAAATTAGGACCTAGCTCATTCTAGCTATTGCTAATATGTAATGTTTTCGCAATGTTTTCTGCATTTCCAACACTGTCTGTAGCTTGCATGCTGACTGTACCATGCTCACCTTAAACAAACTTATTGCTGCTATAATCACAGCATGACAGCTAGACATTCAGAGTGCTATTTCTTTCTTATTTGCCCTATGCTAGACTCAGCATGTAAAGTGGATCCAAGTTGAAAATGAACCTTTTTCTTTTTCTTTTTGCAGGGCTGTGAGCCAGGCACTACAACACAATAAATGACCATGGAACAATTACCTCTTTGTTGACCTAGTAATAAAATGGCAGGTGCAAATTCAATGTCAAGTGCAAAATAATATACAACCCTAGAAATACATATGCAGTGAGTGGGTGTACTGCCTCCAACAAAATACAGCATTTCTAATGAATTACCAGTAATTCTGGCAACTTACATCATGCCTTCTTTCTTGGTTTTTTTTTTCCTGTTGCTCTTTTTCAGTTCTGTTTTCTCATGGATGCTCTTCTCACCCTGATGTAGTTCTTGTTTCATGTCAATGTCCATCCTTTTCTTCCTCCAAACAGCTCTTAGAGGCTTACCCTTAGCTGCCACTTTTTGCCTTCTATATCTAAACTACATCTGCAGCCTGTATTGCAGAAGCTAGTAATTTTTATTATTCACAAGGAGTAGGGAAACTATGATGCTGGGAGCATGATTAGAGGGAGAAACTAAGTTTTGTTGAAGTTTAAACAGTTTTAAAGTGCCACAAATGTAGGAGATTGGCAATACACAAGCTAAACCTGACAAGATGATGTGAACACCATGAAGAGTTAACATAGGGAATACAACCACTGTGTTCCCCAACCTACAGTAAGAAACTAACCTGAATGCAAAAAAGGTAACTTTCGGTGATCATATTTAGAGAAATATTAATCATACAATCAGAATCAGCAAAAATTCCTAGTTCCAGTAACACACTGTGGCCAAATGTGCACTCTACGAAAATAAGTGCTAGAAACTGTTGAAATTTTGCTGAAAAACTACTTACATTTTCAGGTTATTGCCTAGTAGCARTAAAATTGCTTGTGGACTAAACTGAATTTAAGACAAATGAGAAAGACTGTGACTTTGGACCAAAAAAACCCTCCATAATGAATTTGGGTTAGTAAAGATAGAACACTGAATATGTCAGACAAGCATAAATGTAGATGTTGCTAAGAGTTTTAGTACCACACAAAAACTAGCCATAAGGCCATAAMAGTTGACATTCCTCTTCATGACAAGCCCTAAATAATTACTGTTACTGTGATATAACATTAAACCATCAGCAATTAGGATGCTTTTCCTCACAGTGTATTATGATGAACACAAGCGTTAATGCTCTGCTTTAGTAAATATTCTTGCAGAATCTTTAATATCAACAAATTGTTAATTCTTAAAATAAAAAGATAGTATTTCTACAGTACAAAGATTTCTGATATCCTGTGGGGACATTTATTCTTTTGACAACTGAGAAGGAAAAACACCGAAATTCTTTGCACAACACAAGATAGACATGTATCAGAAATCTCTTAACCATGTATTTATTAATCAGCCTAAGCCAGCTTTATGTGAGGCAACCTCAGATGATATAGTTAACAGAAAAGCAAGATAACATCAAGATAAGCTAAAAGGCATTATGATCAATCCTTCTTAAGAAGGTATGCAACTGTTTTAATTTTAAAACCCATTTCTAAACATTATATCTGTTCTGTGTGTACTTAATATATCCTGTATTCCTCTGTTAGTCTGATTTACCTACACACAGAGCTCAGTTACCTTCTGCTGTGATTTCAAGGGAGCTCATCCCATAGCTGCCAGAAATACTGAAAGGCACTGAACTTCCTGTCTGCACCATGACTATAAACCTCTACTTCAAAACATTTTGCAGGAATAAAAGCATAGACTGGGCTCACATCACTTAACATTTTTTTTTTTCCATAATGGGTATATGAGTGCGACCTCAACTTACTGTCCTGTGCAAAAACACCTGAAGGTCTTTATGCAAAAGCTGCACTTTTCCCATAGCAGAAAAACCAACTGACCAACCAAAACCCAAGGAATACCCCTCCCCACAAAAAAAACCAAACCCTGAAACCAAAACTATTCTAACAAATTCTAGTTTATCGATGAAAAAAAAAAGTGCTGTAAATTGCCCCCATCTCTCTTTCACCCTCACCCCTTTTCTTTCACTGGATCAGTTTTGCTGTTTCCGTGGCAACATTATTGCTAAGGGTGGGCTGCACCAGGAAATGGGAGCATTATCTGTGGTTTTGCAARTAATTTTTCCAGAATATCATATTCTTGCAAGTGTTACTATTCAAGATCAGTGATCACTAATGATCAACTTCCAACTTAAATGACATCAGTGRAGTGTAAAATTAAGGTCTCAAACATGCCTACAAATTTTTGTGCAGATGCTTATGTTCTGAACCAGAAGCTAACCCTAAACAATGTTTAAAAGGCTGTTTTTTCTTTTACTTGGAAATATTGAAACAATTTTTTTCTTAAGACATGTTTCCTCTRTGAAATACAACATGAAATATTTGGAAAGAAATGAAACATGAATTCCTTCTGTTCTATTAGTGGTTCCTGAGGGCCTAGTGTTAAAAGTCAATACTCCATAAAAGTTCAGAGAAAAGATGGATCTGAGATAACACCCAAATCCAAACATGACACWGAACTTTTGTGAGGAAGGATCAGACAGGGAAGGGCATTCAAATCTGCAAAGTAGATCACTAAACCCACTCTAACAAACCCCCAAATTTTACAGTAAATTATTACTTTCTTTCAGACAGACACTGAAGCGAGAGAACTAGCAGCAGTGTAATGGGGCTGTATTTTCTAAAAAATACACAACCTAAAGCTCTGCCATGCCTATTTGTCTGCCTGCACCCACAACAGACCTTTGTATTTAACAGGTCTTTTCCAACATAAATGATCCGGCGTTTATACGGTTTTTCTGCTTTCTCCCTGRCTCAAGCTCTCCCCCTCTGCACCAGGAGTCAAACTCAAGCTGGAGCCTCACCCTGGAGAGGTACTCTTGTTTCCCCAAGAAACAGTCTTTTGTGTCCATGAACTGTGGCATGGTGTACAAAATGAACTGCATTGTGAATAAGGCAATAAGAGGCCCATAACATGGTCACACAATTCACTCATGCTGGTGGAAATTATGYTTTTTCTGCGCATATGTGCATGAAGTCCAAATGTCTCTGGGTGCTTCTCTTTTAAACAACCAGGAAAACTGGTGATGTGGAGGAGAAAGCAAATAGCAACCTAGTTCACTGACAAATCATGCAAGAACTTTTTTGTTGTCTTCTTCAGATTGAAAGCCAGTCATTTACTTTTTTTGTTAAACTAGTATCATTTTGGTTATCACTTATGAAAGGCATTTAATAATTCAGTATTTTTGGCCCCCACACTGTAAAAAAGTGTCTGTTTTCGGGTTTGATAGTTTTTTTGAGTATTTTATTTTTATTTTGTTCCTATCTTATTTTCCTAGGAATGACTCGCAAAGTTGCTTTCAAAAGCTCCCCTATATATACAATCTGACTTCATGAGTTTCCAACTGATTGCAACAGGAGTCAAATTTCATTCTCCATTTCAAAATCCAAATGCAAGTCTGGGAATTTTAGTTGTGTCTGACTTCTTGTACCGGATTTCTTAGCTTGTCTGCTATTCAGAAAGTATGCTTACTTTTACGAAATTGTAAATTGGTTTACTGATATTTTGCTTTATATATATTTATATTATTTTTAAAACCATGAAAAAATCATTTACTACAGTATAGATACAAATATGTTCTTTACCATCATAACAAGATTTATATTCTAGAATTTACCCTTTTATAAGGATAGTGAAATACTGGCAAGAAGAGCAGTAATGAAAAGGATATGTTAAAAAAAAATGCTTAGTGCATTTTGTTCTAAATCTGGGCATCAGGAAGGGTTAATTATACCTGATCTGAGCAGAGAGCAGTCTATTAAAACAAAYAGACTTTCTCAAACCCATTATTTCCCCCTCCCCTAATTAAAAGGTTATCAGCAAAACTGTAAGAACCAAATAACAACAGAATACCAATTACCATCTTTGTCCTATGTCGCACATCAGATCAAAATTCTGGCAGTATGTGCAGATATTTGGAGACAGCAGAGCTGTTGAGACTGCTCTTGTCCTCCTGTCACCGACTGCCTCACCTTTGTCAGATTGCCACAAAGTGTGTGCTGTGGCATTTGGCTGAAGAATAACAGAAAAAACTGTTATGGGGCTTTGGGGGTTATTTTCAGTTAGATCAGTTTTAGATTCCAAATCACTTCACAGTCATGAACTGTGAAGAGGGAGAGGAAATGAATTGCATAGGCCAGGACAAGTGCCTAATACCCACTTGCATCCACTTCACCCTGAAACAGAATCCATTAACTTGTGTCACCAAATGATACAGATTTTCTTGCCAAACATGGAGCTACATCCAAAGCCSTTATCGATCAGCTTCAGTACAGAAAGAGTTCTGGCAGTTGTGCAGTAATGGGTAAGAGCACCAGTGGAGGGTTATTCACAGCAGCACTCACAGGACTCATTCTCAGTGAATTGAGAATAAGGACTACTTCTACATTATTTGTACATATAGTTGACATGAATCACCATACCTGTTAACGCTAATGCTTCTTGTTATCTGACCTGAAATGATGGTTCACTCCTTTCTGGGCAGTCAAATGAAAGAAGCATCTGCAGACAAGTGTATTTGTGCAGGTATGCCCACATGCCTGCATGTATTAAGGATGCATTCTTTTCTTAGCTAGGCTGCCTGTCTTCCTTGCATTTGAGTTGGCCTACCTTAGATACAACAATTCATATGGAAAGCAGGATGGCAAATCTGTGAAAGACATGATAATGAGGCAGGGCTGGATGCCAGGATTTAAACATCTGTTTAAATGTTCATTTAACTAGATTGAAGTTTACAAATTACATTGCTAGTAATGTAAGGAAAGAGAGTAACTGGAATTGCTGCAGATGTGAAGACTGAGAAACTTGGTTTTAAAGTTCCATGAACTGAAGCAGAGCAGAAGGGAGGCAGGCACCCTAAACTCTAAAAGGCACTCCAAGATTAAAAATGTTTAGCGTGGTGGAGAAATGGAGACAAAGATGTGCTTACTACTCTACTGTCATACAAAGCAACTTGTATATTTCTTGTTATAGCAGAACTACATAGTAACTTTCTCTAGGTACCCTCAGATAATGTGTTTTGTTCCTTCAAGCAGGAAAACCCCTGGGAAGKTTCAGTGTAATTAAGGCTGATTTAGCACGAAAACTATTGGTATTCTGAGAGTTGGCAGTTCTCCAAACGACTTGGCCATATGAGCTAGGACCAGATTTCAGAAGCAACAAAGACATGTAGCAAGGACATGCCGCAGAAAGGCTGGAGCAAAAACATGGCACAAGTGCTTGAACAGACAAGCAGAAACCAGAGCTCACTGGCCAAGAACAGGACAGGCATCCAGGTCAGAGGACGTATCACAATGGGAAAAAAGCTCAACTATGAAGGTCTTTYGAGAAATGCATGCATCAACAGCCCAACCCCAGCACTGCCCAGTACTCGCTATAAACTGGGTTTCAATCGTGCCAGGATGAAGAGGTAGAGGAGAAACACCACTGGCAGAGAAACAGACCCCCAGCTCATAGTTCCAGAAGAGAGAAAGGAAAAAGGGATGCTGAAGCCACCACACAGCCTGAGAAGATCTGCTACAGCAGTAAGTAAAATAGAAGGAAAAATCCTACCACGTGCACTGAAAACAATCAACCTTATCACCTGGTGGCAACAATAATGCCACCAGTCAGTTCAAGTTAAAGCAACAGCACATCTGAGACCAAACATTGTTATTACTGTCAACATGTTAGCACTGCATAAATGTTGTCTGCTGTTATTATTCACTTTGACTAGGATATGAAAGAATAACCATCTATACAGTTATGAAATTATCATGGGCCACTGAAGCAACCTATTACGTGTCCTTCTAACAGCTTTTACTGCCCACCATGACCTGCAATTATCCTTAAACTAAGACTTTATTTTAATGACTAACAGTATTTTATCTATCTAGGACTACCAAGACAGTTTCATAGTGATGCTTTGTCCTACTGAAGCTGCTCCTCTACCCAAGTGCAAGAAACTTTACCAATAAAAACACAACTTTGCATCTATCAGTGTGCAAATACTATGGCRGCTTTTGAACAGCATCTGACCAACAAATGCCTGATTAGAATATCTAAACTGGAAAAAAAAATCTGTTGTTTAGCTACAAGCATTAGGACTGCCATGCAGCAACAAAATGCAAATAAATTAAAAACTCAACAGTTATGACAGAATTAAGTCTACTACATACATTTTTATATCAGAATACATATACACATCTGTATTGGAATACAGGTATAGACCACCATTATGAGAGTCAGATAAGAGAACAGGAAGATACTGGCAYGTTTCAGTACAATGATGCACAGGTAAGTGTAATGTTCCTGGACTGGCACTCTTTTTTACATTGCCRTTTTACCATACTATTCTAATTTTGTGTTTACATTTTTTTTTTTTTTTGGCCAAAACAATAGTTGGGGTCTTTTAAGGAAAAGCAAAAGAATATTCTGCTAGGCACACTTCCTACATACACAAAAAAGCATAACCTATAGAGCAGTTGAATATACTACATCTTTCAAATCCTTTCAAACATGCAGATGGAAACGTGTACACACCATTCCACACAACAAGCTTTCAGTCATGCAAAACACCTGCCCTCTGCTGTCCAAGATGCAAACAAAGCTGGAAAGAGCTCTTCCTTTCTAGAAAGCACATTAACTCTCTCTAGAGTAWTAGCATCTACAGACAGCTATATCACCTCCCAGCAAATCACACTCACAAGATGGAATAAGGAGAATGAAAAACTTACAAGTTCCTGCAAGGCCACATGYGCTAGTTTTGGCTGGGGCAGAGTTAATCTTAGCCACAATGTCTAGTATGAGTCTGTGTTTTGGATTTGTGCTGAACACAGGGTTGATAATACAGAGATGTTTTTATTATTGCTGAACAGGACTTGCACAGAGCCAAGGCCTTTTCTGCTTTTTGCACTGYCACGATGAGCATGCCTGGAAAAAGACACCACCAGGACATGTGATACAATGTGACCCAAGGGATATTCCAGATTATATGATATTGTGTTCAGGATATCGCATGGGGAARGAGAAGTGGAGGGTGCTTGGAGTGATGGTGTCTGTCTTCCAAATTAACCATTAAATGTAATGGGACCTTGCTCTGCTCAAAATGGCTGAAAACCTGCCTGCCCATAGGAAGCACTGAATTAATGCCTTGTTTTGCTTTGCTTGTGTGCACAGTTTTTGCCGTCTCGAATTTAACTGTCTGTATTCCAATCCACGTGTTTTCTACCTTTGCTCTTCCAGTTTTGCCTGCTCCCACTTCTGAGGGAGTGAGCAAGGGGCTGTGCAGTGCCTGGTTGCTGCCTAGGGTTAAACCATGACACCATGTTACAGCAGCAAGAGGTGATTGTGGCCCATCAAAAAGTAAGACCACAGTTTAATTCTGTGTAAGAGGGCAGCAAGGTTCTGCCTGAGTGTCTCATCTCTTCAGAAGTACAGAATACTGACCAGCAACCCTATTTCTATTGCTGCTTCAGCTTTTTGTGTGTATGAAAGAAACCAGTCTATAAAATGTCATCAGGAGATAAACCACCTTGCTCAGCTTTAAGGGAGTTCTTTGAAGCAGAAATTATCTCTCCAGTACTCAAGGAAAGAAGGGAAATATACTGCCAGTAAAGGTGATGCACAGTGAACAGAAACACAACCTATGAGCAAATCAAGGAGGATCACATGGTTGGTCTTTCTGTAACTATGCCCACAGAAGTATCTTGTAGTTACAAAACAGCTTTATCAAAACAGTTACAAAACAAATTGATCAAAAGGATGCCTGAAAAAACCCAGGTAAATTCTTATAACAGATAATCTAAAATAAAGAGGCTGTTTCAAGTTATCTTTTATCAGTTAATTTCTATTTCAAGATTAAAAAAAATTGAAACATCTCGGTACAGCAGATGCCCATAATCCTATTAATAAATACTCACTGGGTTGAACCAGCAGAATATTCATCTGGCATGACTAGAGACGTTACTGAACTTCACCAGTATGATGATACTTTTAAGGGCTGTTAAGTGCCTTTTTGAGAAAGCTACTGATTTTCTAAACTATCATTAATTTGTTTTGAATAGAACTTTGGCCAAAGCAAATTAAAATTAGTTCCTACCATAAAACTTATCTACCATAAAGGCATCTCCTTTACATATACACAATGACTGTGTGACTCATGACCCTTCAGCATGGCTTCCATTCCTTGGTTACCTCTGCAATTACTCAGTATCCCCTATCTGCATATCTTTGGCAGATTGACAGGTAATGACACCACTGACCAAATTCAGCCAAAAACCACAAAGAAGGAGAGGTTTGGAAGATGTTAAGTAACCACACACTCATGGAGGAAGCAGAGAAAAAGATGAAATTACACCTGTCTCCAGAGAGGGAGGTACCATATTATTAGTCCATATTTCTTAAAATAGAATGCTTGTAATAAACACGCTTTACATATTATCTGAGGTATTACCAGTATCACAAAACTTCACAGATAAATGTCAAGAATACTGGCAACAATCAGCATGGTTAGCAGTAGTTGTTTTACTGTCCTTGTATGGAGCAAAAGGGTAGTGTTTGCATTTGGGAGTAAGAATCATAGAATCATTAATGATTTTCTAATAAAAACTTGAAACTTTAGACCACATTTTCCTTTGTCTGAAATCCTAAAACTATTCATGTTAGACCACAAGTAGGCTAACCTGCCTATCACCTGTATCCTCATACAGACTGGAATAAACCTGTTACTTAAGAGACACTTGACAGTACGTCAGCACATCACCATACTCTGGCATGCTTGATTTATTATGGTTATCTAATATCTCTTATGCTAACACTCAAAAACTTTAAATCTGAGTTTGCCAAGTTCCACACACAAAAGCAATTAGACCCAGCTCAGTTCATCCTTCATTCATCTATCTCACCATGATCATGATTATTATTCTTAATTAGAATATGCTTCTCATGATTTCTCACCAGTTTGGAAACCTCAACCACTCGTCCAGGTGTTCACATCCATACTCATTTCAATAGAACTAAGATACTGTGCAAGCTTGAAGTAAGCTTAAAAGTTAATCATTCCTAGAACAAAAGGTAGAAAGGAGCTGCTGTTAGTATCTCTCTACCCTTTCATTTAACACACTAAACATATCTTCTGTGAGTGAATTCTTCATTAGACTACTCAGTTACTTCCAAAGAAAACAGCTAGTTTATTAAAACTTCAGAGAGGCTGTCACAAATCTGGGTGAATTGCTGGTGTAATCCGTCAACCAATTGCTTACTGCTTGTAAGCAAAAGCACAAAACAAAACCACTGCACATTACACTTTTGCATCTGTTCTTAGCATGAGGAGATAYGGTCTGTATTAGGTATAGTTTTTCTGGGTAATTCTTCAGGCTTAAATCAATCCATTAGTAGCTACCAGGGCTGGGCACACTCCTACATTATGCAGTCTGATGATGCAGACAGATTTGCTCCCACCTGCTGTGATTCATGCAGTCCAGTCAGATAATACAGTAGCGTTATTCAACAAGCTGCAGCAAGGTAGTCTAATATTGGCCTTTCTGGCATTGCCTTCCAAAATACAGCCACATAATCAATATTTTTAGTATAAAGGAAAAGTCACATGAAAAATTACCTTACTGTTTCTTTGATGATCTTCTTGCAACTTGCTCTTCAGAGCAAGTCAACAAAGTATGTTTATATATTTAATTATATAAATATACATGCACGAACAAACACCCTCTCTGTCTAGCCAATATGAAGGAGTTACAGTTTATTTCCACTGCTGTTTTTCCTTTAGTGTATATATCTATACAGACTCCTACTATGCCTGCAGTTTTGCTTTAATTTGAACAGATTTTGTAAAGATCAAGTAGCAAACTCTGCAGGTATCTTATGTAATTCATTTTTTTCTCATCTCTATGCAATACAGCATGATGGGAAACCATGCATATATTTTGGCTTATTAACTAATCTTGCTTCCCCCAATTCTCTTCTGAAAATGTATTTCTATTGCAGAAAGCCTGTCAGTATTTAGAGCATAACACACACTTCAGATTACCTCTTGAAATTATCAAGAATATTAAACTAATTTTAATTTAATTAAAGACAGTGTCAGATTTAAAAACATGCAGCATTTAGGGATGCCATTTTTTTCCCCATTAATTTGGAGTCAGATCACTTCAAAATCAACACTTGATTCCATGAGACATTCAAGTGTACTTGACATGGAGATCAGTTCTGGTGTTTGTATGGTTAATCTGCTGAGTCGTGACTACTTGTAACTGTCAAATTCTCTCCAAGGATAAATAATTAAAGCTTCTGGAAGAATAAGCACACAGGAAGCAGTGGAGATTGGATGTACGTAGGTGTTGAGGGCATTAATTTTTATCCAATCGCTGAATAAAAAGCACATTATTCATGCAACCTTGTTCATTCACTGCTACGTGACCTGCACCACAATAGAAGACTGCAGCATCCAGTGCTGAATTCAAGGCATTCAAGGCAACGAGGAAAGGACTCCAACAGTACCAGCACACAAGAACAAAATGCTACATTGTAGGTGTAGCATGCAGCTTTCGGTTAATGCTTTAGCRGTTATGACTAATGCTAGAATGACACAAAATACTGTTTCTTATAGAATATTTTTCTTTGGGTGCAGTAAAAATAGTAAATACCAGCCTTAAGGTAGAAAGATTTTTTCACTTCTTTGCAGCATCTATCTCCCTTATATCAATGACAAGTATCAGATAAAAAATCTAAACTGTTAGCTAACAACAAAAAAAATACTAATTAATTGGTGAAACAAAACAAAATGCAATACATTGTAGTATCTGTGGTACAAAACTTTTGAAAAAAAATATTTCAATAAAGTGAATACTGAAAGGTGTAAAATATACGAAGTAATTTTAGCTGTGAAGCTCAAAAAAGCCTGTCATAAGTTCCTGAGGGTTTTTAAAGCACAAGAACAACTCCCTGTTCCGAAATAGATTCCTCCGCCTTCACATTCCTATTTCTGTCCCATGTTAACTCACTACAAATTCTATCTATGGCTTSATGCCTCATATGCCTGTTAACTAACTACTCTGTTACATGCAATTGTTTATTTGCTTGAAGATTTGTATACCACATACAAAGGTGAAACTGAAACAAGTCCCTAGTGCAAAAATAAATCCATAAATGCTAAAAACTCAGGTATCTATAAACATACATCAAGGTACATAATTACTGGAAAGCAAGGCACCTGCTAAAAGTGTTCATTGCATCTCCCACAACTACCTACTCACTCTGGCATTTTTAAATACCAGATCAGTTACATCATTCTTAGCAGCAGATGTAATAGCTTCATATCTTATATTCAAGTATAGGCACGAAAGATTTTAAGTCTCATTTATAATGAAAAATAATGGTCTTTCAGAAAGGCTTGAAAGCTGCAGAATTCCCTAAGGATAAATTTGGGTGTTTGAAATGTTATCAGAATAAAAAYTCATTTTATTTTTACATAAAAGACAGAACTCTCCACAGATTTCAAGCATACAGGAATGAGGGAAATTAATTAGTTTCTTAGCACAAACCAAAAAAGAAACTGAAAAAGAACTAAAGGGGACTTAAAAACTAAAACTCTTGTTATTTAAATATATAAATAATGCAAATGCTTTAGTATTATATATATATATATATATATAAAATCCTATATCTGCAGAAAAAAATGGACATACGTGAGAAAAATAATTAAGGTACTCACAACAGGAAAAGAGAAAATCACATATAGGCAGTCAAGAAGAAGAAGAAAGTGAAAACAGAAATTTGGTTATATATTAATTATAGTAATAGGACAAATTTAATTTAGAAATAATTGGTAAATTTGAAAATAGCTAAATTCTCAAGGACAATTTGTTGAAAAAACTGATAAAACACAAGTGTTTTATCCCATTGCCATACTTAGAGAGTTTGTATAACCTCTCAGAGTTGAGAATGGTCTTTTCAAAAGCACTGACTTAGGAATCAGCACGAAGTTTGGATAACAGGTCATTCCTCTCCTCCACCTGCTTTAAAGTTAAGGAGCGTTGCAGAGTATATGAAATGGGAAATCAAAAATGGCAAAGTTTGTCCTTCGTGCTCTACATTGGTCACCCTCTTCACTGAATCGCTAGTACAGAAATATATTGTCCTGCTAGGACAGGACAACATGAGATGTAATTAATCAGAAGAACATAAAATTGTCCTGTGTCCCAGTGATGTAGTACTAATGGTTACCATTGTTGTAAAACATTTGCCTTACATTTTGAAGGAAATTAATCAACCTAGCAATAAATCACATTATATAATCAAACATTTTTAATGTTGGGAACCAACATTACTGAACTTCTAGGTAACGTCATATTTGTGTGATGTTAAGAACTCTGTGACATTACTCAGGAGAAAATAGCTTTCCTAATGTCAATAAAGAATGTAATATAATCTCCCTCTGCAGTTTCAAAATTGAAAAATGATTAACTGGAATGGAAGAGTAACACAGGACTAATTCTCCATTTATCATGGCCAGGTCATAAAATGCTGGTCATATCCATGATAGGCTCATTTCAGGGCTTAGCTCAAGAAAGCACAGTAACTTGGGAAAAAGGCACTGCTGATACTGCTGTAAGCAAGGCGTTTTGACAGCATATTTTATGGAAAAGAGAGTATTTTCTCAATGTTTGTGGCATAACCAATAAAAAGAAAGATAATTTTTTTCCATTTTAAAAAGCTGGCTAAGATCAAATGGCTTTTATAAGTCATTATGGCCATTTGTGATATTTGTGAAAATTCAGTTCCTAGATATCAAGAGGTGGACCTACATAAGTCTCTTCAGAGCAACAAATAAAGGTGATGAATGAAATCTATGAATGTTTGCTTGGAAAGTTCAGATATACCAATGAGAATTCAATGTGCTTAAAAATAGCCACAGAAAGCCATCTCAAGTATGATTATGGAATCTCAGCCGAAATGCAACGTGTCCATAAACAGTACAACTGTTTTTATCCCACCCATATATAGCACATGTTTCTGACACGTTACTATGCAGATTGCAGGTGGGAGTTTCCAGGTTCAAAGCTAGTTTTTCCACTCAGTGGCATGTTCCCAAAATCCATTTTCAACCCACCTAATTTTAGGCACTTAGTGGAGGGGCTAAAGTTAGAAACCGAGTCATTCTAAACTCTCTCTACAGCTAGAGAAAGACAGTCAGTGATAAAGGGCTGGTAAGATTTTACTGTAGCTGAATTACATCTAGTGAAAGCCTGTTCACTATTCAGACTGAAGCTATCTGCCTRTTAGCAGATCAAATGTTTGAATATTGTTCAGAACAAACAAATTCCATCTAATCATTAAATGAGCTGTATACTTTCTCCCCTTAYTCAGCCTTCTCAACAGCTACTTCTGTGAACAGCATCTTGCTGGCCTTTTAATCATCATGCTTTCTCTATTTATTATCTTTCTAAAGAGATAATTCTTCCTYCCTTCTCCTCTTGTTTCCTTAGGTATCAAATAAGTAAAATCTGCTTTCTAAGAGAGTAGCACAATAGAGTTGGATTACTTTTGTAACTACAGGTGGATAAGCAACTTGTCCACTTAATGGCTTAGATTATTTTAAAATTACCCATAGCTCCCAAATACTTTGATTAGTGTTCAATAATTTTCTATTTGCACAGTCAAAACCTCTGCTGGAAGCYTGGGAAGGTATCATTATTTACCAATTTTACTCCAAAAAAGCAAGATCTCTGACAAAGGATGTGTTGACAGTCACAGTTWWWYAATTTTACAGGATGAAGCAGTAAGTATTGGAAAATAGTAATAGGAAAAATAAGGGCATTTATTGCCTTTTGCATTTCAACAGCTTAAAAACCTGAATACAGGAAACCATATAGTCAGTGTATATAACATAATGATACATTTTCCAAGCTAAATACAGTTGACTAAATCAAGGCAGAAACATGACCTGCAACTGCAAAAATAGAACAAAGGAAATGTGGGGAACAGAAACTCAAAAAACTCAAGCCTACTTGAGCTTTAAGCTATTTTAGATATAATTATCTTCTGATTAATAAATTACAATACATACATATTAAAACATTTGTTTCAGAAAAATTAAACAAAGAAATAAAACTACATATATCCTGAGACAAAAAAAAAAAAATTCCTACAGTTCCAGTTCTACATGTTATCACAGCCACTCAGAAATCTATCTACAGAGCTTTCCTAGTTACCAGCTTTGATGTTCTATAAAGTCCATACRTAAGATACTCCAGATATTTACCTTGCATATTAAAGTATTTGTCATACGTGCAATATACAGTTTTCATTTGGGGAAAGAAAATCACAAAACTTCTCCTTTATTACATCTTACGCGAATCTGAAACGTAGCTCCACAATCAGTCTTGCAGCAGACCTTTCTTCACTTGTGCAGGGCCCCACCACATTTAGTGGAAGTAATTGTGGATATATACAGGTACTATAAAACACTATTATATACACTTCAKAAGAGCTATTATATTTTCTTACCTTCATTGTGAGGAGACAACAAAACTTTTCAAATTTAAGTAAAAAAAAATGAATAAATTAATAAAAATACATTTCATGGAATTATAAAATGGAATGATATTTCAGTTCTCTCATTAAACTTTTACTGCTCACTGTCACTAGAATAGGATGTATGTTGTACAACTATCTAAGACAAAGATCAGAACGAAACAAATCCATGCTTCTCTCATTTATAATGTTTTTAAAGAGTCAGTTAAGTTCAGTGAAGTCCATTAATCAATAATGTGGAAATAGAGCAAGATTACAGGAGTATTTCTCACCTGCTTTAGAAGGCTTGTTTTAAATTCAGCAAAGCAAAACATCTAGATTCTTTTAAAATTAAAATGGAATCCTGGTATAATCTTCCTTCTAATTCTCATCATCTTCACTATTCATATTTCAGTGACATATGTCATTGCATCATAACAACAGTAAAGAAGACACTGCATGAAAACAGAAAAGAGAAAAAGGAAACACCCCTCCCTACACAATCCAAAAAAAAAAAGAAACAAACAAAAGAATAACCACAGAAATTTTGCAAAGAAAATCCCATGCAGCTAAAGCCTCTTGAAATAATAACTGGACTGCATGGAAAGTAGTGAGGAAGTAAAACCACATTTTGACCTATAGGCTAAAAAATGAACATGTGATGTGTACATACTCTTCAGCATACCACAGAGAGAAATTCATGGACATCTAAGATTACAAGAAATTTATCCATATAACACATCTCCAATCATGAATCTTCTTTCAACACTAGGAAAAGTGTGCTAATATTTCATGCATGTACCAAAACCAAGTACTCTACTCAGTACTGTGTATAACAGGAGAACACAGAGTATCTGCAGGCACAGAAGTAAAGCTGTGTTTTCCCCAATTTTAAATGGAGAAGGAGAATTTAATTCAAAAAGCCTATTCTGCCCCGGCCATTATTTGCACTGGGAAAGTACGAGACAGTTGCTTTCCCAACTAATAGGTCTTGAGAATATGTCTGCATGTGTGATTGCACTGGAGCACTCCTGATTGAATGACTAAAGAGAACTTGACCTCCTCCCCACTCATATTTTCAAGCTGCAGAAAGAGGCATCCTCCAATTATAAACAGGGATGATTGAGATGCAACAACTGAATGGTAAGGAACAATCAGCTACAGATCTCACTCAGAGTGCCACAAATATGACATTCAACCATCTCAGTGAAACTATGCTCATGCTCACCAGATGCTAACACATCCATTTCATTTAATTTTGCCTTCTGCACAGTGAAAAATATTGTAATTTTGTAGTAATTACTGTCAAACTCACAGCTCTAATTATATTCTGCCATTTTAATGTGCTTGCATATGCATTTAATGCTTCCAAAGATGTCACCCTAAATACTGACATTTTCTGTTCTTTCACAGAAGATATACAGCAATAATAGGCAATGTAACAGCACTTTAATGTAAAACAAATCACCAAAGAAAGTAAGGTTCAAGCAAATATTTTTGCATTTTAAAATCTGAAGTACACATTTGCATTGTTGCAAAATATGCAGCTTCTTCCTTTTAATCTGCTTCATGCTGCAGGAAGAACTCTGACAGCACCAAAATGCATGTTGAAGAACTGCTGATTTTCGAGTAAGCTTCAGGCTCTTCCCTTCTATCTTTATTCTGATCACCATAAAAGTGAGCCAAACATAAGGGCAAAAATAATTTGATCCTCTTGCTGTCTAACTTCTCTTGCGTTTGAACTGCCACCATAGGGCAGGTTCAGCATCTGGTTGCTGGATTGTACAACCCATATTGAAATTTATATACTGTCTAAAAAAATTTCATCTTGAACAACAGTTGGAGCAAAACACATCTTTATCCTGCAACAAGTCGAAACCGGAATATACAAAACATTCCGTACTGATAAAACCATATGTCTTCAATGAACATGTTGTATTTATAAAAGCTCAATCATATGACTAACTGTGTTTTTTAAAAAGCAATATACTTAAATATATTTAAAGCCTTACTACCTATTTATCTCCTGGAAGCTTCACAGAATTTGTATTTTGTAAGGTACTCTGAAAGAGAGCAAAGTGYTCTGTTTTGGCAGACATGAGGAATGAGTACTTTGGAAAATTCAGGTAAACTATGGATTTAAGCACCTCTATCAGTCTTCAACTTCAACCTTGCTACCACTTAATACCCTTCAGGAAGATCTTTTCCCTCTCACATCCCACCATGTCTCCAGGAAGGAGCTGACTGCATTGGCAAAACAATCCTGTGACAATGTTAAACCACCACACTCCCAATTCCCACATTCAGTCTGGTGGCTCTATTTTAATTTTACCTTTTGAGAAAGTACAACATTGAGCACCCTGAAGGTTAATTTTTTCTGCTTTTCCAGATATTGGGTTGAGGGCTTAAGTAAGGGGCTGCAGCTTCCAGCTAATTAAAGGCTGTCATTTGTTGTTGCTAATTTGCAGTAATTGGCTTTGGTTATGTACTGATTAGATAAATGAGAGCACATGTTTAACTAACAGATGATACATTACAGGACTGTTTCCTTTAATTTATCATCAATCATATGGAGCCTTTTTTATAACAGGTTTATTTTAGCATTATGCCATTCCAAAATTCTTCTCTCAAATCTTTTTTTTCCCCTTGTGGCTCCATATGCTGATTGAAAAAATGTTAAAAGGTACCATGGTAACGCTTGCTATGCTATAAGATATTGAAGAAAGTTTTCAGACTCCTCAGGCATAACTAAGACATTGAAAAAATGCAMAATAATGTCAGAAAAACACTCTAGAGATATAGTGCCAGTATCCAGAGATACTATTTTGAGGTTTCATAGACTTGTTAATTATACATCTATTTTACATTAAGAAATTATAATACACAGAGTGCAAAAAGTGTCCCTAATGAAAAAGAACTTGGTATTTCACAGATGCTGTTTAAAATACGCTCAAATGCTCTCAAAGTGTGAAYTGGCAATTTTAAAATCTAAACTTCACTGCTTAGCATACAACTCCTGACATCAATGATCAATGTCATTACTAAACTAATGATACATATAAAGATTAATTTTGWGGAATAACAGGTTAATCAAAAGCACATACTAGTTTTGTCTTTAGGAAAGTCAACATCTGTSATCAAAGGCCTAGATGACACAGTATGGACCGCTCTTGTCCCATTAAAAATCAAACTAACTCAATCTTCTCTGGCGGTTACCTTGCAGCAGCACAGATTAGGAGCTGATACCAAGCAGGAGAAAACAGCATGATCAAGCAAGAGCACAATTCCCACATGCAGCTTTTCTTCTCACAAGAAAAAGTACATATCTAAATCCATGCTATGCTTGCACATTTCTGCCAGCTGGAGAAAGAATTCCATCCCCTGTTTTCAGGGTGGATAATGAATCTGAGTTCACACTTATTATTTAATTTTCTTCCAACTGCAAACCCACCCAATATATGATAGTAATATATAATAGTAATAACAGAGTTCTGCACTTTTCCAGTGGTACTAATTGCAGATTTTCCAATGGTACTCATTTCAGATTTGCTTTGCATTAGCATATATACAAAATGGTAGACCAGACAATACAAGGTCTCTGAAATCCATTTCTTCTTAATTGAAATGAAAAGGAATGTTTTCCTAACTTTCAAGACTCAAACTACAAGTCTTGACACCATCTACCCAAAGCAGAATAATTTTTGTAAGCAATTTGTGTAACACTGAACCAAAAAAATTGCTTAATCTCAAGCAACAATTAGTTTACTCAATGTCCTGAAACGCACATTCCTTACTTCCACTTTTATTTCTTGTATCTTCCAAGAACAGATTTGTAAGTCCAAAACCAAAGTATATTCTCAAAGTTGTATATATGTTATGGCCTTTTTWAAAAAGTACTGTTTCAGATTTATAGCCTTACCATACTGCAATTGCATACCAAGAGCAGTTACAACACCTAACCTAGTCCCTTMTGTAGACAGCTGTAGAATTTGATAGTAAGGTTATACTCTACTGGAAAGTTATATATACCAAAGTTCTGGCAAGAATCTTAATATATCAATTCTTAAGGTAATTTATGTATCTTATGTGAGGTAAATAAGTAAGGTAATTTATGAGGAGCCTGAAAGGGGAAGCTCTCACCAGGTTTTTATGAGTATGGCTGTGTGTCACAAATCGCAATTCAATAAAAATGTGTCCGCCATTTCCACACCCACTGTTTCAACAGAAGATAAATTTAAGGCACATTTTGGACAGCCTTCTGTCTGTGCCATACAGGAATGGAGTGCCCAGGATGCATTCTGGCAGGCACATCCCAGGGGCATAGATGTGTACGCAGTTCCACAGTGCAGACTGAGTTGAAAATGTGAATCAAGCTTCCATATTTCCATCTCTCCGCCTGTCAAACACTTGCACTGCAGTGGTTATGTTACCAAACACCTCATTCCAGAAGGCACGTTAACATGTATTAACAGTTAAAGACAAATAAATAGTATTCTTTTCTGTCTTTACAAASAATCAAGCTATTGTTTCCCAGACTTTAATGTTTCACCTAAAATTAAAATCAACATCGCCAGCAGTAAGTAAAGGGTTCTTGTTGTTGTTTTCTTTTAATAGGTAATTCATAAAGTCTGAACTACCAGCAGTATTTTGGGAATCAGCACATCATATAACCTCTGTCCTGAGACTGAAGACAGGGGGGTCATGAAGATTTCAGCTCTGTTGCTCTACAGGTGGTGGCATGAGTGCAACCAGTGAGTCAAAAGCGGCATTGCTGTGCCAGAAATGCAAGTGATTGCAGCATCACAAAAGGGAGGGTGAGCTGGAAATATGGCTGGGGGAGAAGGGAAACTGAAATCTCTCTTGGTCCCTCTGTAAGCTGGCACAAAGTTCTGGCAGAGTTTGAATTTACAGTAAAACACAAAAAAGGAGTTACTACAGACATGACAGTTCTAAGACACGGCTGGAAAAGGTTAGTGTCATGGAAATGCAAGGATCAACAGCTCCCTACAGAAAAGAGTGCTGGGAATCCAGCATGGTGACACACACAGCAGGTTTAGGGTCCTGGGCCAGGCACAGGCATGCCTGTGACATAAAGGGAACCGCAGCCCAGGCCAGACCCAGCTAGAAGCAGTTCCTGCAAGCTGGGCTTGAGCCTGGCACATCCTACCCATGGTGCTACCTGGGAGCCTCTACTCACCACTGTCAGTGCAAGAGGTCACCAGCAGCTGCACTGACTCAGCCACYACAGTCAAGTTCGCCCAAAGGGGGGCATATTCCCACAACTCACTGACTGTGATGAAAGCACCAGAAAATAATGCTGTATATGAAAATGGTTTCCAAATCTGCAGTCAGTTCATACTCTGAACCTCTGATAAAAAGATTATGCCCCAAATAATGTTTTTTTTAAATTTCAAAAAAAGTGGTAGCCCCAAGGCCAAACATTTTGAGCTTGTATGCCTCTCTTACAGTGATGACAGCTTCTTCAGAGGAACAAGGTGCAAGAACTGTACTACCAGACTAAGCCAGCAGAAGCTTGTTAGTTTTGTGTTCTCCAGCAWGAGAGAAAGCTCACAACAGGTATCCAATTTCAACAGTGGAATAAGACGAAAAATACTTTAAAAATATTATGAAACATAACATGTGCTGGCATCTATTGTTCTCTTACAACCTCGTCCAAAATCTGCTAAGATGACTAAAGACTTTTCACTGATATAATCAAGTTCATATGAATGGTTAAGAAGTGGGAAGGAAAAATCCCATTTTTAGCACATCTGCAAGATGGCAAAACAGGACCTGACTCAGTATCCATGACAACACTGCTAATATTCTGCTAAAACCACAAAAAGGCATTAAGTTTTAATACCTGTAAAGCAAGATGAATCAGTTTGCCTGTGTTTCTTTTCTGTGAATTTGCTCAACTTTTTCTTTTTTTCTTAAAGGTAAGCCTGTAAATGCATCATGTAATGATCTAAGATTCAAGTATGCCCAAGGAAGACTTCAGTCAAGGATATTCTTATGAAAATTGTTTAGGGCAGAGGCAATCCCTTTCATTACCTAAAGGGATACTGCTGTAAAAACAGGAAAATATTTCAAACTGAGCCTATCTCAAATATATGCCATTTTTAGAGATGAAGCTATCTGATTAAAGTTCATATCAGGATTGTAAGATGGCCCATTAACAAATGTCCTGAATGAAATGGTAAATTTGATGAATTTTTTATCTGAGAAGCAGGAAAGACAGATTCTGACAAACCCTACCCATTTCCGGGCAGAATTTTCTTTCTATCTATGTTAAAACTGTTATTTTTGTATAGATACTGCATGACAATATATAATGGAAGAGTTTAACTGATGGATGTTTTTCTTTACATGAATAACTAAAAAGCTGATGGAAGGTGGAAGGAAGATGTATTGAGCACTAAAAAACTAAAAATATGTATACTTAATTGTGAATTATAAAACATGTTTACCTCTAAGACAAATTCACAGTTTTGTGTATCCCCTGCAACATCTGCAACAGATGACTTCATTATCTAAAATAAAGAAAGAGGGGAGTCACCAGGAATACTCAAAGTGGAAACATATAAGCAGAGAATAAAAAAAATTAAAATGAAAATATAGAAGTAGCTTGCAAAATGCAGGATTCAAAATCAACTCAGTGCAAGGGAAATACTTGAAATTGGCTGAGCTGAAAATGACCACTGGAGAACAAAAAAATCAGATGAGTTTCCTTAAAGTAAAGCATCAGACTGAGTATAGTTCTGGGATAATACATTCTTACAGGAACAGAAAGAATGAGATAACCACAAATGACTAGCAAAATCGTTTCAGGAACAGTGTATTTCATACAGCACGTGGTTATCCCAAAGGACAGTGGTAAGTACTGCTGTAAACTTGAGGAAGATGGTCATATTAAATAGAAACCACTTTGCTCCACTCACTRTATTAGGGATAGGACAATACACTACATATCCAAGCAAGACACTTGAAACCCAAAAAGACAAGGGAAAGATTCAGGCTGGGGAAAATACAAAAATATTGGTGTATGCAGGCAGAATTAATCGTTCCCAAAGTTTATGAAAACTAAGTTCTGTTTAACTTCAATTAAATAAAGGCGTGATTCAATATGCCAGGAGAAACTGCCACCAATTAAATATGTTGCATTTCATCCCAATTCTATCACTGGTCCAAAAAGACCACAGCCCTGGGCCTGATCACTCACTGAAGCATTGGTGCCACATACAGAACAGAGAATGGAAAGGAAAATCTGTCCCGTACGCAGGTGGCTCCTCAAAATGCGGAAACCCTGCTATCTAACATTTTTTATGGTAAGGGGGTGGGAACTGTGGTCTTTCATGTTTATTTTATTTAGATCCTCCTGCCTTCCAAACGTTTAGAAATGTTCGCACACTGTAACACAGGTAATATGCATAAAAATTGTTACTCTTTGAGATTAAAATGTAGGTGGTTCTCTGCCCATTATCTTCAAAAATTCTGTTACAATACAGTCTTCTTCAAATGGCAGCACAAATTAATACTGCCTTAACCAAAACCGACATGTACCAGCTTTGAAAGCTTGTCATTTACCATGAGATCAGTGAGCCCTCCAGTGGATATTTTAAACCTTAAGTTATTACAATAACCATAAGAAAAAAATTTGTAATATGTGGTTTATTCAGGTTACATTTTATTTAATTTGTATTTTGTAATCTTCTACTACTTTAACTAAACTTTTTAAGCAACCTTTGTAATACTTGCAAACATAAGTATTTTTAGCTCACAAACATCTTGAACTCCAGTGTATGTACAAAATTTACAAGTGAAGCATTTAAAAATGTGAGTAACTTCACAGAAGTCAATGAGGGATCTGTATGTAAGGCAGGGGTTTGGGAGAGGACAGGGGAGGGAAAAATACCAATGCATTGGGCTCAAAATCAAAATCTTRGCCTATAACACTGTAGAATATAAACCCTATCTCTTAAAACTACCAACATCTGGGACAATGAATAAATATTCACAAGCTCTTTCAATGCAAAACCCAGCACATGGMAGGTTTAACATAAATAAAAAACACTTCTCATCAAGGAATTTGTTTGGCTGTGGAACTCACTGCAACAAGATACTGCGGAGAGAAGGTATCTGACCCAAAGATGACCTGAAAATTCATGAAGCAAAAATCCACATGGGCAAAGAAATCCCTCATCAGAATCTAGACTAAGCTGGGAATGTGCCATCAAATACTTTTCTGACTCTTATGCTCTTCCATTACAGAAAGTAATGTTAGAGAAAGCTGCAAAGATAAGTTTGGCTAAAAAGAGCTTTTCTCAGGTCTAGAACTGACATATTAAAATTTAAATAAAACATTACTCCAAGTATTTAAACACTGTATGAAAAATACCCAGCAACTGAAGAATTTTCCTCCACAGACCTTTTGCCCCTGATCCACTTTAAGACACTGTCATGTTGCACATCCTCCAGGAAAAATCTGAGCAGGACTGTGCCTCATTTGACAAAATCTTCTTCTGCTTGATTCTCCAATTATTATACAGCATCATCCTCGATTTGTTACATGAGCATCTGGTTGCTATGGAAATCATCTGCTAAATTCTGCATTATTGATTTTGTTTAACATGGGAATGGAATCATAGAATCACTAACACTGGAAAAGACCTTCAAGATCATTGAGTCCAACCTTTGACAGATGTTGATGTTATCAACTAAACCACAGAACKAAGTGCCATGTCCAGTCGTTTCTCAATCAGATCCAGGGTTGGTGACTTCACCACCTCCCTGGGCATCCCATTCCAATGGCTCAACAACCCTATCCATGATAAAATTTTTCCTGATGTCCAACCTGAACCTCAMCTGGCACAGTCTGAGCTTATATCCTCTCATCCTGTCACTGGTTGCCTGGGAGAAGAGGCTGATCCCAACCTGAGTACACTCTCCAGTCAGGYAGTTGTAGAGAAGGATAAGGCTGCCCCTGCACCTCCAGGCTAAACACCCCCAGCTCCCTCAGCCACTCCACACAGAATTTTTGCTCCTTCCCCAGCACTGCTGCCCTTCTCTGGACATGCTCCTGCACCTCAGTGTCTTTCTTGTTTTGAGGGGCCCAGAACTGAACACACAGTTCAAGGTGCAGCCTCATCAGTGTTGAGTACAGGAGGACAATCCCTGCCCTGGTCCGGCTGGCCACACTGTCACTGATACAGGCCAGGATGCCATTGTCCTTCTCRGTCACCTGAGTGCACTCTGGCTCATGTTCAGCCACTGTTGACCAGCACTCCCAATCCTTTCCCACTGAGATGCTTTCCAGCCAACTGTGACCCCTGCCCATAGCACTGCCTGGAGTTATGACACGAGGACCCATCGTTTCAMCTTACTGAACCTCATGCAATTGGCCTCTGCCCATCAATCCAGCCTGTCCAGACCCTCAACAGAGCCTTTCTGCCCTCCAAAAGATCAACATTCCTGCCCACTTTAGGGTCATCTACAAACTTAYCRAGGGTGCATTCAATCCCCTAATGCATATCATTGATAAAGATGTTAAACAGAGAGGCTGGGGAACCTCACTAGTGGCAGGCCACCAGCTGGGTGTAACTCCATCCACCACCACATGGCAYAGCCATCCAGACAGTTCTTAACTCAGCAATGACAGCACCTGTCCATCCCATGGGCTGCCAGCTTCCCAAGAAGAATGCTCTTGCAGACAGTATAAAAGGCTTTGCTGAAGTCCAGGTAGGCAACATCCACAGCTTTCCCCTCATCCATTGGGTGGGTCGCCMGGTCACAGAAGGACATGAGGCTGGTCAAGCAGGACCTTCCTTTCCTAAACAAATACCGGGCGAGCCCATCCCCTGGTTGTGCTGTGTGATGGCACTYGAGATAATCTGTTCCATGAACTTCCCCAGCACCAAGGTCAGGCTGACATGTCTGCAGTTCCCCAGATCCTCCTTCCAAACCTTGTAGATGGATATCACACTGGCCRACCCCCAGTCATCTGGGGTCTCCCCAGTTTACCAGGACTGATGATAAATGATGCAGAGTGGCTTGGTGAGCTCTCCCTGCAGCTCTCTCAGTRCTCTTGGATGCATCCCATCCAGTCCCATACACTTGTGACYGAGTGGCRCAGCAGGTCATTAACTACTTCCTCCTGGATTGCAGGGACTCTGTCCTGCTCCCCTCCCTGTCTATCAGCTGAGGGGGTGGCTGCCCTGAGGATAGCTGGGCTTTCTGCTGACAGCTGAGGCAAAGATGGCATCAAGCARCCCACACTTYTCCTCATSCTTGGTGACAGTCTTTCCCCCCACATCCAATAAATGATGCAGATTTTCCCTGGGCCCCTTTTAGTTGTTTATGTATTTATAAAAAGCATTTTTATTATCTTTCTGGCCACAGCAGTGGCCAGACTGAGTTCTAACTGAGCTTTTGCCTTTCTAATTTTCTCTCTTCATGGCCTAACATCCTTGAATTTTGCCTCCATTGCCTGCCCCTTCTTCCAAAGGTCATAAAATCTCTCTTATTCCATGAGTTCTAGTGGAAGTTTCCTCTTCAGTCAGGCAGGTCTTCTTCCCTGGCAGCTCTCCTTTTGGCAAATTGGGATGGCCTACTTCTGCACCTTTAAGATTTCCTTCTTAAAGTATGGCCAGCCTTCCTGGAACCCTTTATTCCTAAGCACTGTTTCCTAGGGAATGCTCTGAAACAGTGCCCTGAACAGGCCAAAGTCTGGCCTCAGGAAGTCCAAGGTAGAGATTTTGTTGACCCCCTTCCTTACTTCACCAAGAATGATAGAGAAACTATCATTCCATGGTCACTGACCAGTGATGGCCCCCCAGCACCACATGTCCCACAGCCMTTCTCTGTTCGCAAACTGCAGATGTGGCAGGGCACTGTCCTGGCAGGCTCCCTCACCAGCTGTGTCAGGAATTCCCTTCCACACACTCCAGGAACTCCCCGAGTGCCTCCTCTCCACTGTGCTGAGTTTCCAGCAGACATTTGGYGAGTTAAAGTCTCCCACAAGAGCAGGGCCAGTGATCGTGAAACATCCACAACAGAACACCTCAGCTGCCCCCTGAGCCTGGCTGGGAGCTCTGTCACAGACTCCAGCAGGTTCTGTGCCTTGCTGGCCACCCCTCTGATTGTCACCACAGGCACTCAGCCTTATCCCCGCTGTCCCTGAGCTCTGTGCAGTCAAACCCTCCCCAATGCACAGAGCCGCCCCAGCGCCTCTCCCTCCTGGCCTGACCCTTGTGAAGAGCTTGGGGCCATCCCCTGCAGCACTCCAGTCATCCCCCACATTTCCATGGTGACCACAACATCACAGCTTCCTGCTGCCAGTGGCTTCCAGCTCCTCCTGTTTGCTACCCATGCTGGGTGCATTGGTGCACTTCAGCTGGGCTRTCAATGTCCCCCACAGGCTCATCAGTGCCACTTTTTGGATCTAAGCTGTAGTCTTTTGAGTATGTTCTAATCACTACTTTCACAAGAAGACCCATAAAAACATAATTGGAGAATTAAATCTCAATGAAATTACACAGATCAACACTAGCCTCCAAGCTCTGCAAGGGTGTGAACAGATCGCAGACATTCTGTATTACTATACTTATCCTGCAAGCTGGGCTCCTCTATGACTTAAGAATAATTTATTCAAGAATCTATTCAAGAACGTCTTCAAAAAGCAGTTCTTGAACCAGCATAGGTACTGCAAGGAGCTTACATCATAATTGGCTCTATTTTTCAAGTGAGTTTAGCCTGTCTGAGAGGGCAATCCCCAGCAGTTCGACTGGATYATCTTCAACACTTACATTGTATTCACAGTTAGCTAGACCACCAAAACATAGCATCATTTTTTATTCCTTCTGCAATTTTGTGTGAACCAAACCAAACTAAAAATAACCCATCTTCTGCATTTACTCAGGGGATGTTAATTAGCACACAAACAACACTCATTATAAAGTCTTTCAAATTAAGTAAGGCAGTAAATTCAAATTTAACTATCTAAACTTAGGTAAATTCTGAAGATCAAACCTTCAGAGACAAATACTGTTAATATTACACATACAAGTAGGCTGAGAGGGTTTTGTGGGTTACTAGTATTGTGGAATACTGCACAAACATCCTGTAAAGCCAGCAAATAAAATCAGCAAATAGGAAATTACCTTACTGAATGTAAGGCATAAGTGAGACTGATTTTCTATTGAATCACAATTTGTGGCTTTACAGTCTCCAAAAGCATGTGTACCAAATGTTGAAAGACATTTACACCTAAAGCATTTATGCAATGCTTATTTTTCCCATGTAGATTCTCCGTCTAATAAGGTGCAAGTTAAACTGTAACATCATCCCCCATCAGAGTTCCTCTGCTCTATCTATAACATCTGCCTGTTATCATGAAACCTCCAATAACTTACTAGCACACATCTTAAGTTTGACCAGACAAGCCAACAGGTTCAAAGGCTAGTTGAGAATCAAGACTGATGAAAACTACAAGTGTGTAAGCCTTGCTTCCACAAGAAACATCAAAAACATAAAACCACGGGTAACAGTTCATCAATGTATCCTATAGATGTGATTCACATTCAACATTTATTAACTGTGTATATGATTATGACTCATGAAGACAGTACAAAAGGTTCCTTGACTCTGATCTTGCTGTTCTATTCAGAAAAATACATTCAAGCATCTGACATCAGTGTTTTATAATGACATGTTTGAAAACTGAAGCACAGTAAAAGTATATATAACTTTTCTTTTTTTAATTTTTTTTAAAGTCTTACAGAACTGAATAGAAAAAGCTACAGAGAATTTTAATCAGAACTGTTATGCACAACACAGATGGGAAACTTTGCATCTCCCCCTCCTGAGAAAAAGCACAGAAAATATTTTCCTGTACCATAACTTACATCCTGAACTCTATATGTGCAACAGTAATGTGCACATAGACCCTTTGTAACAGTTTTATTTATTTATAACCCACATATCTCTGTGGATGGCTTTAGCCACAAGCAAACAGGTTACACAGAGGAATTAAATCTGCTCCTGATGATACGAAATCATCCCCCACAATAATGTTTGTAGTCCATCTTTAGTTCTAGAGAGTCTTTACACTGACTAGAGTCATGCTGTCCTCACACAGGGTGCACAATACCAGTGCTCAATTTGATACGTGCCTGAGTAACAGCTACAGGAGACAGAGACAGAAGCTCAAGGATATTATCTTTTTGTTCTGCCATTTCTTGTGTTTCAACAGCAACTTTATCACAGTAGCTGTGCTAGACATGTCTCTGAGCAGGAGTTTACATTCCAGCTGAGCAGCCCACTCATATTTCTCCGAATAGACCTATACCCCTAAGGCTATGTGGAATACTTTTCAGTCTCTACTATGGCAAACTTCTTTGATAAATGCTTTTAATACATCCTTTTGACATGCTGAGGCAACAGTGTATGATAAAGGTTCTCAGCAGCTTTTCTCTTTAATAAATATAGGTATTTGTAGTTTCATTCATTTCTGATCTGATTCAGAAGCTTTGGAATGAAGATTCAATTCACCACCAGATAATCTTAATTCCAGAAACTAACTTCTTTGAACATGAAAACATATAACACTTAAAATTAAAACTTAATTCTAGAGCACTGGAAARGAAAAAAAAATTGCTTTTGTTCTACACTGAACTTTTCTTTGCAAAAGTTACAGGGGAAAAGCATTAACTGACACAACCATAGAAAGAAGGCCTTAAAGAAACCACTGATGGTTGAGAGACAGGATCAGCTTGACCTAAAACACTACTGCAGAAAGCAATTTTTTTCTGAAATGTTCTAAGACGTTTAAATTATGTACTGGTAGGAAGTGTTTCCTAAGGTCTAGCACAAAGCTGCATTGTTAGAACTCAGGCATTTTTGTTCTCTCCACACCATGTATGGAACAGTTTACTCCCTTTTTTGCAATATGACTGACACGGCCTTTGATTGTAACAATATTCTGAAGAAAATGCTGAAGAGCCCTATTTGACAAAGTACCACACAGCATGGCTGAGGCTGGACCTCTGGAGGTCATGCGGTCTGACATCCCTGCTCAAGCAGTCACTAACAGCCTATTGCCCAGAATCATGTCCAGATGCCTTTGGAAGGTCTCCAAGGATGGGGACTCCAGCAATTCTTTGGGTAACCTCTGCCAATGCCCATCACCCTCACTGTAAAAAAGGTTTCCTGATGTTCACAGGGAACATACCATGTTTCAAGTTTATGCCCATTGCCTCTGGTCCTGTCATAGGGCACCACTGCAATGAGCCTGGTTCTCGTCCTCTTTGCACCCTGCCTTCAGATTTTTACACACAAGTTTCCATCCTTGCAGCCCTTCACTGAACTCCCTCTAGCAGCTCCATCTTTCTCTTGCATTGGGGGGCCCAGAGCTGGCCTCCAGCACCGGCCTCACTTGTGCTGTATGAAAGGGCAGGATCACCTCCCTCAATTTCCTGGCAACAGTGATTTCCTGGCAGCCCAGGGCACTCTTAGCCATCCTTGCTGCAAGGACACAGTGCTGGCTCACATTCAACTTGGTGTTCAGCCTCTCAAGTCCTTTTCTGAACAACTCATCTCCAGCTGGAGGATTCCCACTATGCACTGATGCCTGTGGTTGTTCTCCACAGGTGCAGGACTTTGCTCTTCCCCTTGCTCCCCTTGTTTCCCTCCACTTCATGAAGGTCCCCTTAGCCCACTTCTGCAGTTCCCTGACCTGACAGGCCTGCGGTTTCTCAGTTACTTGTCCCAGCTAGGTGTCACCTGCAAACTTGCTGGGGGTACACTCTGCCCCACGATGCAGCTCGTTAATGAAGTGGTTGAAAAGTCTCAGTATTGACTCCTGGAACACATCTCCACTTACTGGTCTCCAAACTAGACTTGTGTCATGTATTACCATTCCCTGGGCCTGACCATTCACCTCACTGTCTGCACACCCAGCCCATACATCAACTGCTTCTCCTTGAAAGCATTATCCAGAGTCAAAAGTCCTACTGWAGTCTAGCAAAACAATGATGCTCTTCCTGGCTCTATAACAAGTTGGTCAAGAGCATGGTGTCCACTTGCTGAATCCMTACTTACTACTTCTAATGCTTTTCTTGCTGCTCATGTCTGGAAATTATTCTCAAGCATAACAATTCAACAGGTCTAGCCATTTAGCAAGCTTATTTCAGTAATTTTACAAATTATATCCCTAAAGACTGCTATTTTCATTTTAGGAAAAGGATAGCAAATTAATAGTGGAACTGAACAAGTTGCTGGTATTGCTGCATCATTTACCACCCACCAGAGTTTTAAAGTCCTATCTGGGAAAAGAACTAATAAAAGCAGAAGCTGAAATGACAATCCAGTATTAAATAAGTAATCCTGGACCACCAAAATCAGTATGTTAGGTTTTTTAGCTCTACCAGGTGCCTGACAAATATACTCAGTCAATCTTGAGGAACAGAGRTTTTCAAATAATTCAGAGGGATCTCAGATAAGATTGCACAATATCTAAGAATCCTTCATATGCCCTTCAAAATTATGATTCGGTATGAGTATTTGCAAAAGAAGGAAAAGTTGCTTTAAAGGTAATCCAGTTTTTTCACTTCTGAATGAAGTCAAAGAAGAAAGRCTTACACATCGCCTTACATAAAGGTCAATTTTCTCTCMTCTGCAATATGCAGGAGATAAGAAGAAAGGTTATAAAGGCAACACAGAGATGAAATGTCTTTCATTCAACAGAATCCAATATGGTAACTTAATCTTTCTTCTCCACTATTACACAATTTTCTAACAGCATTTATTGTGTATGTTCTGCCTCATGCATTTAAAAATAACAGTTGTGCTGCCTGAAATTATGCTAAAAATCTCCAAATCCCTCTATTTTGAATAACCATATCAAACCTTCAGAAAATTTGCAGGTGGTTTGTACTTTTACAACGATACTGGAATTAACATTCCTTCACTAAACGAATTTCACACATTTAACCACACCAGTKCAAAAATACTGATTTCATTTTAACTGTAAATGACCTGTGCCAACAAGCTCTAATATGCACTTCAATTAAGAGAAAAGTATTAATGGTAGATCATAAGCACCCTTTTACTGGCTACACAGTGTGAGACTGGCTTAAACTTTATTTTTTAAGATATGCTGCAGTGCCAGTAGAAACAATACTGCTAAAAAAAACCCCATCCCTATCACCCACGCATGTGTATCAGCAGTCATGCATCACATGGCTTTCGCTGTTTTTTCCCCCATCAGAACTGTTTTCAGACAGATGCATTACATAACCACGGGCAGTACCCACGTTTCTGGCAGCACCGTGGAAACAGAAACTTTTTTTTGAAAGACTTACCTCCTTTTTTTTGCAGAGGCCCAGTAAGGAGGARAGAACAGCACACCACAGGGATGGGGCATGGAGCATCCCTGGAAATTTAGGTTTGATATTARGAAGAAACTCTACTGTGAGCATGTGAAGCACTGAACAGGCTGCCTGTGGAGTCCCCATCCCGGGGTGTGTTCAGGGCCCGGTGATGGGGCTGAACAACCCAGTCTGGYGAAAGGTGTCCCTATCCATRGTGGGTGGCTGGAACSACGTAATCTTTAAAGCCCCTYCCTACTTCTCACCATTCTGATTCTGTGAAAGCAATCGTGAGATCGCCCTTTCTGGCCACGTTCCCGCCGCGATTATCTAATCCCAAAGGGCAGAAAAAGCACGCCTATCTGGAGAGCTGCAGCGCCTCTTGTCAAACCSTGATGGCCTGCTACGCAAGCATTCCCAGGGAAGCATTTGTTTTGTTTCACTAGGCGAGGATGCTTGTAAACTGAGACCYTGTCCGCATTTCCCACCCTGCTCCGGGCACACCTGCACCTGGCATTTTGTTTTCGCCCTGAGCAAGTGTACAACAGAGGCCGCGGCCATTCCCAAAGGCTGCAGCCCAGTACAACACACAGGGGCTTGCAGCAGGTAGCTGGGAGCCAGGAGGCAACACACTTGAAATAMGAACACGACGCTGTGTTTAGAGCTCGGAGGCGTCTGATTCTCGCTGCCCTGAAAAGTGCAGCCATGCGCACACCAAGAACAGAGTCGAGGGGAGCCACACCACACAAGGGAAGGCATATATAATTTGTGAGTCGAGCCGCGCATGCGCGGGCCGCCCCGCTGTGGAAGCCGCTGGAAGGGCTCGCGCCCGCCCCGGCCGCGCTGACCAATCACAACGCGCKCGCGCCTCGTCCCCCGCCAGCCCCGCCTTCCCCCTTCGTGCCGGCGCCGCCGCTCCCCCCGACGGCCACGCCGCGTTACGTAACGGCTCCCCCACCCCCACGGCTGCCGCTGATTGGTTGGAAGCGGCGAGCGCGCGGGTCACGCGGCGGCGGGCTCGGGTGGGGCGCGGCGGCGCGGCACGCGATTGGCCGGTCCTGGCGAGAGCCAATGGGAGCCGAGCTGCTGGATTCAAACGTTGCGGGGCGCGGAAGCGAGCGGTTAGTGCGCGAGGTGTGCGTGAGGTGTCYGTGAGGGCAGATCCAGAGGGGCTTGTGCCTGTGCCGCTGCTTCAGTTTGTGCTGCCGCGCCTCTGCTGCTTCTCTCCATGGCCCACAAGCAGATCTACTATTCTGATAAATACTTTGACGAGCAGTACGAGTACCGGTAAGAGGCTGCGGAAGACTGAAAGGGCTGGAGGGATTGGGGGGATTAGGAAGATGTGTTTYGTAGGACGGCGGCTCGGGCAGGCGCCTTTACCGAGGTGTGCTGGCTGTCCTCAGGGAATGTGGAGGCTCCGCCGAGGGAACTGGGCTAAGCCAGCAGGGAGGGGCTGTGCGAACCCTCTCCATGGAGGGTTTCCGTGTGACTTTGGACCGGCTGGACGAAGCGGGTGGGTGACCCAGYGCTGTTTTTGCCGGGCCCGGATTGCTTAGCGAGGGGCCAACACAGGCTCCGGCCACAGGCTGATGGCGGAGGGGCGTGCCCGCTGCATCACTCCATAGAGGGGGCTGTGGCGGAGCCTGGGATGGGACAGTGTCGGCCGCACTCGACAGGGGGTTGTTGAAGATTAACTGCTAGGCTTACTTGAAACCGGCATTACAAATATTTTATAAGGCCACAGTTCTTATTTTTCAAATAACTGATATGGCCTGATGCCAGGAGCACATGCTTCTCGGAGTTTAGAGTCACTGCAGTCTGAAAGGGTCTTAATCTCTTCTAGAAGGCAGTTTGGCTTCCAGTTGCTTTCCAGATATAACGTTTAATAGTCGTGATTTTAAGTTGGATTCTGGGGTGCGTTTCGTAATCAAATTCATGTCAAGACTCAATACTCTTCTTCATGGGAAAAGTAAGTATTTGTAACCTGTTTACTGTCTTTCAGTGCTGATCTGTTCCAGTTTTCTATTGTACAGTAGAATTTTCTGGTGTGTGTGTGTGTTTAATAATTAAACCTCTACAGACATGTGATGCTGCCACGAGAACTTTCAAAGCAAGTACCAAAATCTCATCTGATGTCTGAAGAAGAGTGGAGACGTCTTGGTGTTCAGCAGAGTCTTGGCTGGGTTCACTACATGATCCATGAACCAGGTGAGCACATCTGAAAAGAATTAGACTAACAGGAGTACTCTTTCTCTCCTTGCTATTTTAGTCCTTTGCCAACAAAGGTAACATAAACCTTTCTTTTCAACCTTCACATCCTGCTCCTGGACGTGCAAAATGCTAGCTTTGTCCTAGATGTGTCTGGTTAATCTGTAGACAAAAATACCAGACTGGAAACTGTTCCTACCTTTGCCCACAGAAAGAGGCTTCTTGTGAGTTCTTAAATAAAATGAGTATGCAGTGACTGAACCGAAAGTAATGTAGCAGCATATCTTTAAATCATGAAGCTGATACATCTGCTTTTTGGTACAACAACTGAAGATGCGTGTGTAGATAAGGCCCTGTATTAATGTCCCGAAAATTCTACAGTATAGTTTCAACTCTAGCTGTAGAGCCTACTGAAAAATCAGTATTTCAGTTAATGGGGTGCGAGGCCCTAAAACGACTAACTAGGACATTTGTATTGTGGGAACAACCATTCCAGGTAAATTAACATTGACAAGCCTGACAAAAAAGTAACAAGTAATTGATGAATTGCAGAAGCATCAAGTTCCAAGTTACTGAAGAACCAAGTGAAGAAATTACCATAGCCTTCCAGTGTTTCCCTCACCTACATATTTTAGACTTTCCTGAAGGCATTTAGAATAAAGAGGTTTGATGCTAATGTAAGCTAGCTGTATAAACGAAAGTTGGTTTTGCAGATGGTTGATATGTACCTCGCAGACAGTATCAGTAGTTTGTTGGTCTAAGTTACAGTAACAGAGTTCATCAAATAGCTCAATGTAAAGAGACATAAAATAATCGCTATTTTCCCAGTACTTCCCTCCTGTAAGGCTCTTAAATTTACAATACTGCCACCATTGGGTATAAAAATAAAAACTTGACTATTATAAGGGTCTGTTAATATTACATGTGGGGCCATATTGGGGCTTCCTAATCTAGTGAGTTAAAAGCAAGCTTCAACTAATGTTCAAAATTAAAGAWATCCCTTTAATCAAGACTTGGACAAACTGGCATTTTCTTCAATTTTCTTTCTGCAGAACCGCATATTCTGCTCTTCAGAAGACCGCTTCCAAAGGATGAGCAGAAATAAGCCATCATCTCTTGAATCTTCTGGAACTATGTATATGAGTATATATATGTTGGTAGTATTCAGTGAATACTTTGAATTTACAAAACATACATCCAAACCTGTGCATGAGCTGTATTATTCACAGCAACAAAGCTCAGTCAAATGCAATTCCAAGTAGGCTGCTATGATGCTCAAAGAGTGATGACTTTACTGTTAATGTAAGTGCCTCTCTGTGTTAATGTTTGTGTTGTATGTACTGGTTTGATCACCACTTGTTAGTATTCTTCTAACTTTTGCACTCACATTTTCTGCTGTAGTGTAGTATGTTCAAATCTAATAGTTTACCTGTTTAGTAGTAAGTAGGTGTAAGAAATAAACTATTTTTAATGTTCTATGAAACCTAAGTGTCTGGAGTTGCAATTTATTGGACAAAACGATTATTGTCTAACATTTTTTAAGAGTACCACTTCAAATAACAAAAATGATTTGGTGAACCTATTCAGTGATTACTTGGTATAAACWTAGGGTTGAGTAGCACTCAGTATTTCAAAGAGCTATTTTTATGCTCCTTTGCTTCATTTTGCTAATACCAGTTAACGTTCTATCACAAGGTTTATCCTCTGGGATTCTAGCCTGCTCTTTCTGCCTTGCATCCAAATTGTCTCTGTGTTATATTGGGATTCTGTAGTAGTAGCCATACAACCACCTTTTTTTTTTTTTTTTTTTTAAGAAAAGGTGCTTCAGCATCCTGAGTAAGTTGTAAGAGCAAGGGGTTACCCATTTCAGTGGCGATCTGTACTATGCCTGGTCAGAGCAGCGCTGGCCAAGTCTGCAGCAAGCACCTTCACTAAGAATCTTGCTGAGGTCTGCCTAAGCCATGTTTTTCTCCAGAACTTTACCAGTGGCGTCCTGGGTGGTTGTCACGATGCCTCCCTCCCTTTACACCCTACTGCCCCTTTTCCTGTGGGACAGAATCAGCTGCACCTGATGGCAGGGCGGCACAGCCGGGGCCAAGCCCCAGGCGTTTCCCGAGTCCCGGGCCCGTGGCGCTCATTACGGACTGSCCGGAGCAGCCATGGCGGCGCGCACACAGCCGCAGGGGCGCGGCGGGCGGGGCTGTGGCGTCATCGCGGTGCGCCCTGCGCCGGGCCGGGCGGCGGGAGCGGGGCCGCGCCCCCCGCGCCATGTCGGCCGAGAGGTGGCCGCGCTCGGGCCGCGGCGGCGAGGTAAGGGCGGCGGCAGCGCCCGCAGTCCCCTGCCCCTTCCCCGGCTCTTCCCGGTGTCGAGTCACTTTGCTGGAGCCGCCTGGCGCGGGAGCCGCGGGCGGATCGCCTCGACCCGGGCCGACCTGCTGCTCCTTCCCCTGGGGGCCGCTCACCAGCCGTGGCCGAGCGCGCCGGCTGCCCATACGCCGGGCAAAGTGGCTCCCTCCGCGCCTTGGATCGGCCTGTGGTTCTGGACAGGGAGAAGAGTCCTTCTGGAAGGTTAAAACCGGGGGGGAGGGGTCGCTCAGGTTGGAGCACAGCGAGTCAGTTCCCACCGCTTGGCATGGGGAAATCCCGACATTATTTCCAGTGAGTTCAAGTGTGGAAACCTCGTCCAGAGAGGAAGGTCTGCGGCAAGGACAGGTAGACATCCCAGACATTCTAAGGATGGGTGCCCAGACTAACCAATAGCAGTAGTGTTGCACACATTCTGTTTCCAGGACCTGTTTCCTGGTCAGGTTCGGGGTCTTTGTGATCRGCTTACTGTCACAGGTGTTTCCTGTGTCTTTTGATGACATGGCAGTAAATACTTCGAGTTTCATTTCGTTGTCCTTCCATATATACGTATCCAGTTTAAGTCGATGGTAATTCAGAACAAATGGAAAACTTTTCTTAATAAATTTGTGTTGTGCCAGAAACAAGAAGGCTGTAGAATAAAATATCCATTTCAAACAGACTGCCTTAAAATACAGATCTGCACGAAGACGTTATTGTTACATTCTTTCAGAGTTTGATTAACAGTAATGCTAGTATATTTATGATTTTAGCTTGTAGTATTCAAATAAGAAGTAAGAATTTGAATATTGCATTTACTGCATCTTGTTTTAAGCAAGCCTCTGTCCTTTACATAACTGACCTTTGTGAGTGTTTCGTGCTAAATGAGAGTATTAAATGACTTTCCAGTGTAGTCACATATTTCTTYGAGTTCTTTCGTTTTATTTCACCTTATTTTTCCATTTCCTTTTGATGAGYTTTATTGTTTTGCATGTTTGTTAGAAGAGAGCAAACTAACACCTTCCAGTGACAGTTAAGCTCACAAGACTGAGTATTTTTCACTTATAACATTAATCTCCAAATGCATGTAGCCAAAAAACGTTTTGTTTCTCAGGGCATCAAGTTGTCAGCAGAGGTCAAACCATTTGTTCCCAAACATGCGGCGGTAACTGTGGCATGGTCAGAACCCTCAGAAGCATGTGTCTTTCCTAGGTACTTAACTACATGCTACCCATTTGTTCAGGAACCATCTTTGGATAAGTATGTATATTTTCTGAATCTTATTTCTTGGGGGTTTAAACCTTCTGGTTTTAGACATTGAGTACTCTTAGAAAGCCAGGGTTCCAATACATTATTAGTGCAACTGTAGCAATGCTTTGCATTATCTTCATGATTTAGTTTTTTACATTTATGTTCACTGGGCTTATACCGGCTACTTTGTCTTTTGCTCACAAGGGCTCATATTGTTACTGAGCATTAAGGAGGATTTGGTGGTCTGTAATAATTGATCTGGTTTTTATGTGTTTTGGAAGAAGCTGAATCCAGTCCTTGGTTGTTATGACCAGGTTGAGGTAGATGTAGCTGTACATAAGGAAAAAGATTCTTCAAGGAAATTTGTCATCCTGCAAAAAATTTGATATATGGGGCCTCTCCTGGATCTACCCTCTATAACCTGTACATCCACAGAAAAGCAGTTTCAGTAAAAATGCTACAGGTTTCTAAAAGTTTTGTGGTTTTCTTATTAAATCCCAAGAAGGATATTTTTGCAGRCTTAAAGAATTATTTCTTAACCCATAGCAAAATAGAAAAAAAGCCTGCATAGTAAGATAGGAAATAATGGAGCCTTGTAAGAATCTGATGATGTTACATAGTTCTTTCATTGCTTCTTAGGGCCCTAAGCACTGGATTGATTATGCAGTTGCTACAAAGTTACTGATTTTTCCTTAAAAATTCAGTTAGTGCATTAGTGAATACAATTATCGTAGGCCTTCATTTTATCCTACAGGTAATCTCAGTATTTTCAACCTATTTTCATTGGTATTAGAAATTTAGCATTGAGGTGAGTATGGCCTGTTCTGTTCATTAAACCCCCAGCATTAGCATTAAATCAATTACTGTTAAAAAAATGAAACAATCAGACAAAGTAATCTTCAAATGAGTGTTTTTTACCTTGTTCAGACAGAGACATATTTTTGAGTCCCATTTGGTATATTTCTTCTCTGTGAATTGATTATAAGCATTATTTTGACTACATTCTATCAGAAGTGCAACAAGCAGTATGAAGTGTGTTATCTGAAGTCTCTTGTACTGATGGTAAAGTTTCTTTGTCATTACTTACCCAAATTCCTGAGGTTGGCAACTTCATGGTGAACAACTTTAAAAACTGAGTGCAATTTTCTGAAGCGGAGAAATTTCCATTCTCCCTAATTAAATCTGGACTTTGTAAGTCTATATTTTCTGAGTGTAGAAGGAAATTGAAAGGGAATTTTTGAACATACATTTGAAGGAAAGAGGCATGCCTCAGATATGTTGTGTTTTCATAAATTGTCATGGTTACATGCAGGTCAGTTAATCACTATTTTTAAATTCTATATYGTATTCCATACATGTTTTATACTCCATAGAATGTTATACTCTAACATTGTTATTGTCATTTTAAGACAGGTTTTAATGTTTGTATTTTGCAGTCAAGTATGTGATGCATGTCATATCCTTACACTGTGCTTTTGGTTTGTTTCACAAGAAAAAGCTGACTGAAAATAAGTATGAAGAATGTCATTATCTTATGCAGGCATGAGAACTTCAACTGCAAAGCAGACTAACCTTGAAACTTGGAAACGGTTAACATCTGTTGTTTTAAGATATTTGCTTAACTACGTGGTTTTCCAAAACAAAATTATTTGTTTTTGAAGAAGTCTGTAGCAGTGAGTAAATACTTAATTGAGATAAAACTGAATAGTTTTCTTTTGAAGCAGAGCTTTCTTGTTAAACAAATTCTTTAGACAAGGAATATGTTTGTCTAGGCAATAAGTAGGTGCTGAAGACTTGCCCAAGGATGACTTTCATTTCTTTCATTTCATTTCATTTCTTTCTCAATATCCATCACATAGTGTTCTGGAAGATCCTGCCTTCCGTGAATACTCCAGCTGCTCTTACTCACCTGATGTTGGTGCAAATGTGTATCCAGCAGCTGGCTCACAGTATCAGTCTAACAACTCATCCCACAATAATGGTTCAGGAATAGTCAGTGACTCTGCTGAGCAAACATATCCAGTCAGACAAGAAAGTAAAAGTCTTTCAAAGGTGAGCAAATCTATTTTTAAAAAAATTACTATTAAATTCTTACTTTAAATCATATTTTTAAATGTTTGGTTCATATTTTTAAAGTGAATCGCCACTCTTTCTTGTAGTGATCGTAAATGGCATTTAAAGAGGATAGTAGTGTAGTGTACCCAACTGCAGATGCCAAAAAGTTCATGGAATTCTATACTTCGAATTAATACAATCTTTAAAGCATTATTTTTTGAACATGAGGGGATTTTTTTTTTGTCAGAAAGCAGCATCTAAGCAAGGGTGAGGAGGAGGCCATTCATTTGTGAKCTGTGCTTTCCTTTTTCACTATTTGGGCATAGGAGGAGGGGACAAGGGCTTTTTTAACCCCAGTAGCAGCTTCTGTTGAACTTGACTTAAGAGACACCTGGTGTCTGTAATCATCTGTTTGATGAGAACACTTCTGTTGTTGAAGGGTTTTCAAGACTTGCTACAAGTAGAAGACAATCCACAAGGGAGGAGTTGCATTGCTGTGGAGAGGGAGGAAAGGTTCATGTTATAAATGTATTCTTTTTCAGTCAGAAGTGAAACAGATGTTCAGTAAACATCTTCAGTATTTTTTGTGTGTATTTGTTTAGGGATAAATTTCTTGAAACTTGCATAGTATTTTCAAACAAAAAATAGACAAACTCAAAATATAATAATCTTAATGTATTATTAACTGATTTTCTCTCTGTGGTTAAGACATTGTGTCTTCAATTTGTAAAGGCTGTTGTTGTTTCAAACAATTTCATCTAATCTGTTCTGCAGTCATATCCTTCTGGTGGACCTTACTCTCTAGGCAGAGACCTGGTAAAGTCACTGTGGTCAAGCTTATGTAGAAAGTTGTAAGACTAGGTCCTTAGCATGCATTATTAGACATAAGATAAAAAGTCTAGACACCTAAAATTAGTAGTTTCCTTCCTGAGAGGAGGATTAAACGTTGAAGCTGTCTGGGGAGAGGATGAGCTCAGCATTAGCACAGATGATGTAGTATGAAGAAACTTAGTTAAGCTTCTAGGAAGATTTCTGTGATCTTTGTAGTGCTTGGTCTAAGCTTTGTACTATTTTACAGCTTTTTTATCATTTTTTCCCTCTGTCTTATTTTTTTWATGTACTACAGAGAAGTGATTGATCTTTGCAGCTTTGCATTAATTTGATCATGTCTCCTGATGCTTTAACAATTTAGCTTTGGAGATGAAACAATGCCTTGTCTTTCCACCTAAGGAAACAATTTTAGCTGCCAAATGTACTCTGAATTTAGTCCAGCATCCTGTAATCAGAGTTAAGCCACTCATCTRGGTTGGTATAGTATAGTTTGCATAGATGCAAACCTAGTGCTTGTTCTTTGCTTGCTGATTCCTAAGCCCAGCTCTGCCAAACTGTGTTTCATGGAAGAGTCATAAGATTTTCATGACTGCATGGGTGAATATTGTCCTTTACAGGGGTCATGTAGGTGTGTCTTTTCTAACTATTTTGCTCCAAGTTTTTTGGATGTTGTGATGTCAGTCTTACTAAGTTTTGCCCAGGATATGTAATTTAGTCAAAAGACTGGCATGCTTTTAAGATSTCAGTTTTTAAGATTTATTTCTAGAATAAATTTTGCTTTAGAAAATCTGACTGGATGATTTAATATCAAACAGTTTTAAACTATTGGACATGCTCTGATTAATGGGTTCTTACGAGAACAGTTTTCTAGAAGTGTATGTATATATCCATCTTACTTGGGCTATAATATGTGCTGAAAATAGTGTAACAAGGCCGATGAAATTAAATAGCAAATCTCTAAATGGCTGTTATATTTTGATTGGTTACTTGTGGTTATGATGTACTAACTGTTTGTGTTGTATTAACTTGATAGTCAAACTCCAGATGCTGAGATGGTTAACTCTTAACTCATGGCAAACTTGCTAGCTTTACAAAGTTTTAAGTAAAACCAACTAAATATGTTGCAAATACTTGCAGCAGAGGAGATCAAAAGAAGGTGAGAAAAAACTGGACAAGAAAAGGCTTGATGGAGGTGATTCTTCTGTCCGAATTGTGAACAGGACATACGCATGCAGCAGAGATTCCGTGAAGCCAGGTACAAACATATTGATTGGTTGGAAGTACATGGAATAGAWGTAAAACGGTTGTCTGTGCAATACCCTGCAGTTCGTGACCATGTTTCTAAATCTAGAATAGTTAAGGAAAAAGATACATTTTCTTTGTAACTCTGTTGAGAAGGAATCGTGACCTGTCTTTTCCTGATTGAACGAATTCACATAAATTGATAAAAAAATTTCTAAAACAAGCATGTAAATTTATAGTTGCTTGTTGAGTCAGTGTTATGTATGCATGTTGATTATGATTGCTAGGTTTTTATTTAATATGAGCTGTGCATAGCAACAGTCCTCATGACAGTTACTGTAGTTATGTTAACTAGTGTACAATGAAACGTACCTAGAAATGATCACAAGCAAGTTTAATTACTTAGACTTTACATGCTTTATTTAGACAGGTTCAATAAAACTACAAACAAGAAGTCAACTGAAACTTCAGAGTCTCGTCCTGTACCCACATTTGAACCTAGCATTCTGGATTTCCACAAGTCACAGAGTTTGGGAAGCAGTGAGATACTGAATGTACACCATAAAAGTACACCAGTAAGTTTGGTGGAAAGTAACACTATGTCCTTAGTCAACCTCACGTGTGTCTTCTGCTTTACGTAGAGGTTAGCCCATGCTAACCTATGTTGCAGAACTCATAAAAATACAATTTGTCAAAAGTACAAGCATTTCTGAATGCAAGYATTTTGCATTCAGTGTTGCAGTTTAAGACCCATTTCAAGTACCTTGCAAGCAAGGAGGTTCAGAGCTAGAGGTTTTAGGGTTCTTCTTCTCTAGGTGGTGTTGTCAATGCTTGCTGTTTCTTACCCTTTCTTACTGTTCTTTCCTTGTCTGGCTGCCCGGAGATAGAGGAAAGCCATATACCATTAGAACGTAGATATGTACTGGTATGCTTCTAGATTGCCTATAGAGACCACGTATGTTCCTGTGCTTTCTTAGCAACTTGCTGTTTCCTCTTTCACCAAGAAATAATAAGTCAGCAGTTGCTTATCCAATAGTTTCAACACATTAAAAAAAAAGTCTGCATTGTTGTGCTTAATTGATTAGTGCTAAAGGTTAAAAATAAGAAACTGAATTCCAGAAAGAGAAAAAGCATTGTTGAATGTTAATCTTGAATTYCTTGGTTCCCTGTTTGTAAGTAAATAAAATACTGAAGTGTTAAGCAGTATGTCACTTGTATTGAATCAAAGTTTGCAGTAGTGATTAATGATTAATGATTCTGAAGGATCCAAAAATAATATTTCTGATGCCTCTGAGTGGAAAACTAAAGGAAATAAGACCTTTCTCCTAATCCTTGAGATTAACTCTTCATTACTTGTTTGAATTTGATGATAGAATTTCGTTTTAGCATGAAACATTAAAATATTTTCTTGTTTGTTGTTAGATCAGTGTTTTGATGCTTTTGTAAAACATAGGAAGGCATAATTTTTCTTACACACCTGTGAAGAGACACTGGCTCAAATTTTGTAATGCCATAGGGCTGAAATGATGGCTGCACTAAGACAAAGGGCTGCAAAGGTCCCTATGCCTGTAAATATAGCGGGGTTGAGATTTTTTTTAGTTTATGGCGGTTCTTTTGCATTTGGCTCTGTTTGCATCCCTGATTTTAATCCTTTTATGATATGTAACTATCCATCTTGCAGGAAGATACTTCTGCAGAAAGCAAAGCTTCAGCAAAAGCTTCAGATGAAGCAGGAGCCAGTTTGATTCCCTCTTCATTTGATGGTAGAGGTAAGTTCTCTAAACACAAATTATTTACCTGCATTTTTAACTGCTTGCATTTCATCAGTTGGGAAAAAAAGTGTTCTGAGGAGCTGTTGATGTGTAAAGTAAAAAAAAGAATTTAAGAGCAAGCTCTTTACAGAAGAAAAAGATCCAAGCAAATAAGGCTGTATCACTTTCAAATGAGATGACCACTTATTGCTCATTCTCATTCATAGATTTTATCAGCTGAGATTATAGAATCAGAGAGTCATTTAGTTTGGAAGAGACCCTAACACTGCCGAGTCCACCCTCTGTAGGGCTTCCCTATCCTCCAAAAGTTAATACTCCTGCMTGGCTTGGTGTCATCTGTGAACTTGCTGAGGGTGCACTTAATCCCCTTGTCCATTGATACATATTACACAGTATTGGCCCCAATACTGAGCACAGGAGAAAGTAAGATGCTCAAAGGAAAATACTGCTGTACTTGTCTCTCCTGTTGTTTCAAATGAGAAAAGTAATGTGTATTGTTTGTTGGAAGTCTGTTGAGTCATAGGCAGAAGAATAAATGAGAGACTGATATTTGATCAGTCTTGATATGCAAATTTATTTTAAATAGCTGGCATTCTATAGGGTTTAGTATGTACATAAAATTTGTTATGTTTATTATGTCATATGTTATTTCTGTTAAAAGAACCATGGTGCTGAAACACTTCCTTTTTGTTTGTTTGTTTGTTTGGGKATCTGGCAGGGGGAGAGGGGTGTTGGGTTTTTTTTTTGTATACCTGGTGTCTGATTGTGGGCATGAAGAGCTTTTTTATTAATTGCCACAAGCTATCGTGGCTAGTTTCACATGAAAAATGGTTCTGTTCATCAGGACTCTGTCTTGGAGGCATCACATACATTAAGATTGAGTTGTCTAGGTGCCTGTCACTGGATTTCTGTGTATACACAGACTTGCACCAGTCTGGACACTTGAGTCTTTACCTTCCCAGTAACTTAAGTAAGGATTCAAAACGGGCATGTCAATCTCCTGCAATTCATTGAAGGACCTTCTAAAAATAAAGTTATTCCAGAAATTTAAAAGTCATCTGATAATAGGTTTTTTTGATCAAATATTATTCTCAATTCCTATCCCTAAGAATAAAGTAGCAGTTTCTGGTGGGTTAACCATGGCAGGCAGTCAGCTCTCACCCAGCTGCTCTCTGACTCTCCCCCCACTGCAGGACAGGAGGAGAAAATATGATYAAAGTGTTTGTGAACCAAAATAAGGACAGGTAGGTGGCTTGCTTGCCAGGCAAAACAGGCTCWACTTGGTGAAGATTAATTTATTGACAATTAAAAATAGGGTCAGATGGTGAGAAGCAAAAACAAAACTAAGCCCACTTTCCTCCCACCCTCTTCCTAATATTGCCTCTCTGCTCTGACACAGAGAATCCTTCCTCTGTAGGATTGCAGGGGCATAGCTGCCTCACTGTGGTCTTCAGAGGGGCTATAGAGAAATACCAGCTCTTGTGCCTGAGCACCTTGTCCCGCTCGTTTTGCACTGACCTTGGTGTCTGCAGGGCTGCTGCTCTCACAGTTTTTCTTAGCATTCTGCCTTCCAATTCCTGCACATGTTTTTCACTCTTTCTAAACATAGGCATCACCAGGACGGCTGATGGGTGCAGCTGGAGCTGGCAATGAGTCTGTGTTGGAGCTGTCTGGRGCTGGCTATGTCCATCTCCTCGCAGCTACCTGCAGACTACCCCTGACACCAAAACTTTGCCATCTAAACTCATTGRACCCATTAAACCCAATGCTATTTCACTGTTCAAGGGAACTTTTTATCATTCTTAAGAAAAATCTAGATTGTGTTCTGTATTTGCTTTGTGTTACAAATATTTACAAAATTAATTATGTCTTTCAAGACACTGATAAAACTCAGTGGTCATGGCTGACATTCTTGTACCCTGAGGTACTTTAGGAAGTAATTCAGCTCGGACATATGCCTATAACACCCAAAAGTTTTTAGAAATTAAAAAGTATCAATGTGGCCTTGTGCATGAAAGCTGTGTAACTGATTAGAGAAATATTAAAGAAATTTGTGTATAAACATAGCAGAAGTTCAGTATTTTGAAGATGAGCATGGAAATGTGGAGTTAGTATGATACAGTTCAGATTTCCAAATTTCATTTAATTGTGTTTATATATATAGTGTTGGACAGTATATAGAGAAGTTACAGTTCAGGAGAGATTGCTGGAGAAGTAAAATGTGTGTTTTATTCCAGTCCTTCCCCAGCAACAGTATGACTCTTAATTAATTACTGATCCTTTTTCTTTTGAATATTTGAGGACTATTTTTGAGACATTTTTGTTACTTTTTTCCCCACTGTAATTTCCTGAAGCGCCTGCAGATGGCTCTGCTCAGCCACATGTGTCTTGGGCTGGGGTACTTTCACAGCCCCCAAAGAAAATTGTTTCATCGCCAGCATTTGAAGGCCTTTCCAGAGGCAAAGGGAAGCCGGAGAGTGAATCAAAGGTACTCTGCTCTCGTCTTATTTCTCTCACTGTTTGTATCTGTTTATCGGCACTTTTTCCCTGGGCATTATGTAGTATCCATTTATTTTAAGAGATAATATAAAGTGAACTTTTTCTTACTAGAATTTTTCTTGTAGTGGAAAAGAATCATAGGCTATTAAAAGGACAGTGTTAATCCAGGAATAAGAATTTTCAACTTTGAGGCTGGATTTTTTTAACATTCCTGACCCTCAGAATAAGACATGAAACATTAAACTCTTGCTTATTTGGCCTGACTGAAGCTCAGTAGTCCCAATACGTTCTGACAACAATACAATATGCTTCAACTGAAGAATTCTTGCMGTAGCTCAGAATTTCTAAGAAATACTGCATTTTCTCTGTCTGCTCAATGTCCTAGACTGGACTGATTAAGATACCCTTTAGTAGTGTAAGGCTAGTCACTTTCATATATTGGGGTAGGTGATACTGAAAAATATTAGTTTTTAAAGGTCATGTCTCATCGTCTTTTTCAGCAGTCAGAAACAAAAAATACTGCAAGTGAAACTGAACCTGAAGAAGTGTCAGAAAAGAAGAAAAAAAAGAAGAAAAAGAAGAAAAAAACAAAGTCACCCACTGATGTAGAAGTACCTCAGAGTGAATCTAATACAATACAGGAACCACCAAAGATTGAGGTAAACTGAGAAAGTTTTTGTTGCTGTTTCTTTATGACCAGATGTTAACACAGCTTTGTACAAATCTAATTGGAATCCTACTTATAAAGGAGGTTGGTATAGTTTTATTTCAATTGAGATGTTTGTCAGAAGTTACTGGTAGGAAACTGTACTTTCTGAATTACCACATGTGAGCACAATTTCCTAAATTAAAAAAATTCCATAGCAACTCTTTCATGGGGGATTGGGAATATACCGCATACTACAGTATACCACAGTTTTAAAGATTGTGGTACCACTATTACAATAACAATTCTGTCTCACATGTGGAACCAATTTCTTTGTAACAGAATTTCAGTTTCTTTTCAAATTCATATAACTGTAATAACAATATTAGTGTTTTGATACTTCTGTGCATCAGTATTGCAAAGGCGTGAGCATCTCCCATGTTAAGGGATTGTTGTCTGGTCTGTGGTTTAACCATGCTTCGTTGAAGGCTTCATTTGTACAGCATATACATGTTTTTACATATATGTTTGATCTAGTGTACGTATTACTCAGTCTCTGAAATGACAGCATAAAGAAGCTTTCCTGGCTGGCTCCTGTTCTGTAGGTTTTAACATAGAACATGAAGCAGAAGTCTGTCTGTGTGATTTCATTGTGTGGTTCCTTGTCTGGGAATGGAACAAGAAATGACTGTTAAAAGACCTCTTTGTTAGAGAAGTATGGCTAGAATCAAGGACCTGTTATTTCTTTTGTTCTTGAGAATATCCCCGTTTTTGCTATATGCTACCACACAGTGCCTGACTTTTGAATGGACGTTGTCTAAACTGACAGAGAATGGTAGCAGTCACAGAAAATAGTGAACAGTAATGGTACTGTTGATGTAAAAATGTGAAAAAAAWTTGCATAGAATCACGGAACAGCATATACACATTGTACTGAAATCAGTGTTGTGGATGCAGCATCCATTGTGGCATGGGGGAAAGCTTTCAGACCCTCCAGATTTGTTTGGAATGCTTGTGTCCTCATCAGTTTAAAAAATGAGTGAGATGTTTGTATGATGCTGTTGAATTATTTTGAAATAATAAAGCATGAAGAGATCATACCGATAGAGCTTCTGGGCACCCAAGGAGGTTTAAGGACATTCTGCTTATGTGCAGCAGCTCAACAGAGCAATATATTGGATTGCTTACTAGTTTTATATAGGTCAGTCATTTATAGACACTGCTAATAAGCATAAATTAATACATTTGCAGAAAAGCAATCCTGTCTTTTTATACGCTTCGGTAGGTTCTGAGGTACATGTTTTCTTTGAGTTAAATACTGAAGCTGCTACTGATAATCAGGCGCTAGCAGTACTGGTCAGACATGCAAACAGTTCTGGGAATTAGTAGGAAAATGATTATAACAATACAGAATTTCAGGGTACATCTGATCTAAATGTGGTGTGGAGTTTGTTTCCTTATGTTCCCCCCATTCCTTAAAAAATACATATCTGAACTAAAAAAGGTAGACAAAAGGCTCTAAAAATAATCAAAGATATGGAGAATTTCTGTGGGAGGCAAGACTGAACAAAATTAGGACTTCTCAGTATGTAAAAGAGGTAGCTAAATGGGAATCTGGCAGTGATAAGAAAATAAAAAGGAAATCATTTGGCCTTTCTCCTAATGTTTGATGATAAGCACAAATGCAGGGAGTTATACCATCACACTGCRTGCTATGTTTTAATTATTCACTTTGCTACAGGATGTTGCAAATGCCAGAAATGTATTAGCATTTCAGAAGCAGTTGGACAGACTTATTTTAATCTTCTAGTTGAAATGTCTGTAAGCTGAAAGAAGTGTATTTGTGAAATATTTTTTCAGTTCCTTGCAGTTGCTTTTTGGCTTCCTTCCAAGCTTCTTTAAAATTATTTCATTGGTTGAAGTATGTTAGTCCTTGTGTTAGAGCTTTCTAGCTTGGGGTGATTAAATGAAGCCTGCAAAAAGGGTTGGTGTGTTCAGTAATATTGTATCACTGGTAGAAAGGCCTCTCAGAAAGTAGGAGGAGAAAACCTAAGCCTTGCTGGTGGATTGGAATAGTTATGGTGGAGCCAGTGGATATCAGGTGACCACTGTAGAGGAAACTTGAGCCTATATGCACTTGATTAATTCAGATTCTGCATAATGTATTCTCCATTAATAAAACTTACTCTTGTGTGTAAGCCATAATAATTTGAGTAATTTCTATGTTTGTTTCTGAACTCTGGTACATACTGCCTGTTTTGTGCTTCACCATTCACCTGTTTAAGGCGGAATTGCACAGCTGGAGATTGTACTGGAAAAAGAGGGAAGTTATTTGCAAGGCTTTTAAATGATTTAAAAAGCACTCCTTCAGGAGCCATTTACCTCTAAGAGCCATTTACCTCTAATTATTTCTATCAGCTGACGGCGATAACAAGCTGCTGTTGGAAGCATTTCTCTTTACAAGCTGTTTCAGCCCTGAATTAGCTGCTGCATAGAAAACTTAACCATTGTTAACCCTTGGCTTCTGAGCTTTCATACAGTGAAACAAATTATAATGAAAGTTTGATAAGCAGGGAGAAATTTTAATAGTGTAGGAAAGACAGTTTTGAAAATGTGGACTTGATTGTTCTTATGAAATCATCTTCTGGTTTATTTGTTTAGGATGTTGAGGAGTTTCCTCATCTGGGAGCTGCTTCTGATAGGAGAAACAGAGTAGGACCTCAGAAACCATCCTTTTCTCCTGCAGTCAGAAAGCAGTCTGAAGTAAGTAATGCTGTGACATTACATGAGTCAAATGTCAATTATGAATCCAAGTTGTTTGGGGGTTTTGTTGTTTTTCTTTTTAACGTAAGTGAAAGGAATCCAAAGTATTAATTTGGAAAGGCATTGAATATGCAAATGATTTCTAAACGTAAATCACAAATGTTGACAATATGATTGTACTCTCAAAGCAAGTAACATAAATAAGGTAATAAAGGTAAAATTCCAGGTTTCAGTTGCTTTGAAATTAGTTTTGCTGCTAAAATTTGGTCCTTGGCTTTGTTTCTCTGTGAATATTAGTTGTTTAAAAGAAAACCAAAACACAAGAAAACAAAACCATTGTTTGCTTTGTTTTGAGGCAGTGAATAGCTTTGATAGGGAGGGGTGAGTAGCAAAAGGCATGGCATGGCAATTGCTTAAAAAAGATTTATTACAGAAAAAGATGCTATGCTGACATGCAACTCAGATGAATGCAACCCTTTAGCTTTGTAGACATRAGGGTGATATAACCTCTCGAAGCTCACAGAAACTGTAGAGATACGATCATTAGGCCATTCATATGCCTGTAACAAATATTTGAATATGAAGCTGCCTTGCTAGTTTTTTTTCCAAATCTGAAAAAAAAAATCACAAATATGATTAAGTAGTATGACAGCCGTTAAATGGTCACACTTTTAGAAGGTCACATAGGGACGTCCCAGAGCCTTCTCTTTTCCAGGCTGAACAACCCCAACTCTSTCCGCCTCTTATCCTAAGAGAGGTGTTCAAGCCTTCTGACCATTTTTGTGGCCCTTCTCTGGACCTGCTCTGGCAGGTGCATGTCGCTCTTGTGCTKGTGACCCCAAAACTGGACACAGTACTCCAAGTGTGGACAAAAAGGAGAGGACACACAGAGTAGGCACAGAGCTGAGGGAGAGAATCACTGCTGTTGACTGGTGGGCCACCTTCCTGTAAACACAGCCTAGGACATGTTTGGCTTTCTGAGCTGGGAGAGCACATGGCTGGGTCATGTCCAGCCACTCACCCTCAAGTCCTTCACAGGGCTGCTCTCCATCTCCAGCCTGTGCTGATACTGGGGATTGCCCCAACCCAGGTTTAGGATCTTGCACTTGGCTTCATTGATCTTCATGAGTTTCACACAGGCACACTCCTCTAGCCTATCAAAAATGCCATCCATCATTCTGGATAGCATCCTTTCCCTGAAGTGTACTACTTGGCTTGGTGTCATTCACAGACTTGCTGAAGGTGCACTTGGTTTGAATTTAATAATATGTTCATCCTTTTTCATGTGTCTGTTATTAACTTCCTCCCTGTCACCTTTTATGTTTAACTTTCAAAGATCCAGCTCTCCGAAGAACCTTGTGATAGTCGGTTTCCGTCTCTGGATGAAATTCCCAAGGTGGATGGACTATCAGGGAAACAAGCTTCATCCTCTGTATTAGAAAGAAAGAAAACTCAGGTAGATTAATTCATGTTTGAAAAGAAGTTCACAACTCCAAATGACACAGGAGATGAGCCTGCTTAAATATGAGACTGTGTCCATGCTCACCTGGGATTCTGCATTCATACTTTGAGATAAATGACATGGTCCTCTTGATTAGAAATAATCAGTGATAGTAATTACTAGCCCCCACAGTTTTATACAGTGTTTAGGGAAAAATGGGAACTTTTCATTAAAACCTGTGGGTTTCAAATACCAGGAATTTTTCTTTCACCTGTTTTACTTGGTTGTGGCGTAAATCCAGTCCAAACTGATTGTCATAAGGAACTGGGAATGTCCTAAAAGTGGTTCTGACAAATTAATACAGAGAGGCAATGAGATCCCCTGATCTTGGGTCAAGGAGGAGAAATACAGAGCAACACTGAGGTCGGGAAGTAGTTCCATGTTGGTGAGTTGATTCTGGCACAACTCTGATGCAACGTGGGATCCCAGATGAAGACTGAGGAGGTCATGTTCTGTAACTGTTGTAACACTACTTACTGTTAATACATTCTCCAAGATAAGACTTGTAAAAGTGTGAAATCTGGTAGTCGTTTCCTTAGCACGTTTTGCTGTGGTGGTTTGTTMGTTTGTTCATGGTCTTTGCCACACTATTCATTTGTATTCTTTTTATATTCTGCATCATTAAATATGGATCACAGCTTTTGCCTTCACTTCAAAGCAAAGAGAAGGATTAGTGCTTTTGAGGAGGTGGTGCAAAGACGATGACCTCTCTTTTCAGTAAGACATCGGAGATAATGATTAATGTGTATTGCAGTCACATACCCTAGAAGAATCACAGCAGTTTTTCTACACTTTTAAAAAAGTTTAAATTCTGATAAGCCTTGTATCTCTTTCAAAGATAGAKGACAGTCTGACCAAAGAGGGACATAAAAGCCTTCCTTTATTGAAGACTTCTATGCTTCATTGCAGTAGCTTTTTTTAAGTTATCTGATCTGTTTCTGATTTCTTTTGTATTTTTTGACATTTAAGTTGATGTTTATTTAAAGATCATTGAGTCACACTAAAAATCAGAAGTATTGCAGATAAAGATGGTAAAGAGTGTATTACACCATGAAAAATAAAACGGTTCTGGACCATAGGTTGTTACTAATTGGTGATGAACTTGTTCAGGAAACGTCCAGGAGCAGTGGTAAGAAGAGTCAAATTCCTGTGCAATTGGATTTGGGTGGCATGCTGGCAGTCTTGGAGCAAAAGCAGCAAACAGAGAAGTCAAAGCAGTCTCCTAAACCTGTGGTATTTTCAGGTATTGGTTCCTATGAGACTTCCTTTCTTTCATCTTCAGTTATTTTTAAGTATTCAGACATTAAATGTAGTCAGAATTTCGATCTTTAATGATCTCTATGCAGGCAAGAGCAAGGTTCACTAGATWCGAGAGAAAATGAAGGTTTCTTAAAAAATAAATTAAAAAAGCATGATAGTCTGAATTCTTTGACAGAAGACTTGCAGAAAGAACATCTTAAGGACTGTGATTTGTAAAAGTAACTTGTATGAATATGAGATATGATTGAAATGTTGATTTAACCGAAATACCAATGTTTGTGGAGTTTTTTCCTTTAAGTATGTGTGTTACTGTTCTGATTTGAGCCATGGGGAAGGGCTACACAGTAATAAAGGCTTTCTTAAGTCTCCTGTGGTACTAGAAAATACAGAGCTGTGACTTGATTGAAAAAGATCCTTTTCAAGCAGAGATTATATGASAGTCAGGCAGCCCAAGCCAAAGGATGAGTTCTGACATATCTCTTAATTGGGAAATAATTGATGTTAACACAATGCTAGGTTTTGGTAATGGAGAGGATCTTTCAGTCCTTTTGGGTGTATAACTAGGAAGCAGAAAAAAATAGCTCAGTATTTTTGTCATTATAGGTCAAAATTTAATCTTGATTAAATAGTATAGTATATTATTATTATTAAATAGCATAGTATATTTTGCAAAAGGAACCAGGATGTTTGCTAGCATTCAATGATGGTAAAATTTCTCTCCTTATTGCAGCGAATATTTTTAAAAATTATTTCAGAAAGGGATCTAATCACAAGGGATTTCACCTCAGACTTCTTAATGTGATAACTGAGCTTTTAAATATGAAGCTCAAATACCAAGCATTGATAAGATTTTCCTTCACTAAGTTGAGAGAACTTGTAAGATGGTATTTTAAATGCTTTTTTTTTTTTGCAACTGATCTCTTTTTTTCATTTGAGTCAATGAGACTTAATGCTGCAGAGGTGCTAATAACCAGTTTTATTTCTATAAAATTACATAGCGTATAGATTGATGAATAGATGGTGGGCCACAAAGGTAGAGTTCAAAATACCTGTTTCTTAATACTAAGTTTYCTGTGCCTGAATCTGCTGCATAAGAGAAATTAATGTCACGGTTTTATCTTGGAAACATAAGGCAGATGTTACATTAGCTTTATACTTTTTTAATATTCAGTGCACCCATTGAATTGGCGTGTACTGAAGTACAGCTTCAGTTTGCAAAGTGACATTGTGCTATCCTCTGTTGCCAGAAAATGACAGTGAACAAGAACTCAAAGCAGTGTGACCACACAACAGTTGTTTCTATTCCACTTACTTCTTAATGTGATAAATAATACCATTAAAGTCATCTAGTTTAAGAACATAAAAACTGAGAACTTGAAATGTGGATGTACATATGAAGGAAATACGTGTATGCTTATTTATTTATTGCTTCAAATCCAGCTTCAATTCTTGTAGCCATCTATGCTGCACCACGTTCTTGGCAATGTGCTTAGTTTGCCTTTGATACACAGAGCCAAAAAAATAATGTTGGGTGTAGCAGTTCTATGATGTAAACTGTTTACGGTTATGGTACTGCATGTAGTGTGGGAAGATCTGCGTATAAATACTGTGGAAGCAGTAAATGAAGGTGGTGTAAGGCAGGCTGCCAGACCATGTGAGTGTGTTTAGGGGAGAGAGGTTGCCTGAGTCACAGAGATGTCAGGCTGGTTCCACTGACTCTTAGTCATCCTCTCCATTGACTTGCCAATGTGAACTGCTTTATATTGCAGGTAATTGATGTTTTACAAAGCGCTCTACCGGATACAGCAGTTTCTACTAATAGTGAGGGAGAGTAGTTTTTCGGTATGAGTTCATGGTGTGAGAGATCCAGGTTTAGTCATTTGTCCAGTCATTTAAAGCTTCTGTGCTTTAACCCTCTGAAAATACGCAAGCATATTTTCTGAAGAATATATKTTTAAAATAACATTGTTTAATGTTTGATGATGTAAGATTGCCTGTAATATTCTTAATAGCAACACAACACAAATTTATTATGTGTATATCAGTCCTAAACTTGAAGCTGTATTCTGGTTTAGGTGTTTATTATAGTTGTCTAACGCAGACTTCTTCTTAAATCTCAGTTGGTGGTGCAGTACCATTACTTTCTAAAGAACCTGCTACGGCCACAAGGAGTCACCGTTTAAACCAAGGAAAGATGCCTCATAATCCCTTGGATTCCAGTGCTCCTTTGGTAAAGAAAGGGAAGCAGAGAGAAGTACCTAAAGCAAAGAGACCAACACCTCTTAAAAAGGTCTTCTTTTTTTTGTCTTAAATAGTAAGACTGTAGGGTAAAGTATTAAGGAGTCTGTTAAGCCTTCTCATGAGATCTGCATCTCAGTGTCCACTTGTCTGAATTCAATTTTAGTTTTGCTTGGTTTCAGAAAGAAGAGGAGGTAGATGAGGGTAGTCTTGCTAAATGGCATATACAAATTCCCAAAAAATACATTTTCTCCCTTGAGTCAGTTGATAGCTGAAAAAGTGCCACTACAAAAGTGTCCACATATCATCAGTTGGTACAGGAGGACATGCAAAGAAATATTACTTGGCTTGGCAAATAAGAGCTTATTTGCAGGATTGGAGAGGATGGATGGAGGTAGTATCTAATGTTTCCCTTCCAAGCCAGAACTCCAGCTGATTGTGCAGCAGCAGGTTTTAGGTCCACTGGTGATTTCTCATGTGTTTTCCCTCTTTGCCCATTCATTTTGTTTTCTGTCATGTCTCTATACAGAAGACTTTTTTTTTAACTTTAGTTCTGCCCTTGCAGTTTATCCCTAGTAAATATTTTTCTTTAGTAAATATTTTCTCTACCCATACACTGGTAATCAACATAAAAGTCCTTTTCTGTGTAAGTTCAGGAGATATCTTTCCTTTTTGCATGATAATCAAAAAAAAGAAGTTACACACTTTAGGTGCTGATGCTGAACCTCTTTATGAATGGTCTGTATGTAAATATGTAGTAAGAGTAATGCTTTCTTATCTGTGTGACATCTAATTGATTTGGTTTTGATATATATTTTTAGATTATTCTGAAAGAAAGAGAACAAAGAAAACAGCAACATCTGTTAGAACAGAAAGCGGCACCAAAAGATGAAGATAACATTTGTCAGACAGCAGGAAACATTTCTGAAAATGAAACGCTTACACAGGATAGTCAAACAGGTATCTTCCGAGATGCCATGATACAGTATGTAGCTGAAAATTTGAGCACATTAGTACTTTAGAAAATAGGTACTAAATACTGCCAAATGAAAGCYGTAACCTCAGAATTTTCTGAGATTCATCTCGGGCTTATCTTGACTGTAAAGTGGGCCAAAGCTGAAAGTCAGTGCAGTTGAGTAATTAAGTATTCTGATTACTGTTCCACACTTCTATGCTTATTGGTTTTACGATATGTTGTAATGAGAATTCATGCMTATCTCTGGAAACTAATGAGGTTTGAAATGAGATCGAAAAAAGTTAGACCTGTTTCCCTACTGCTACTGAGTGTTCTGATACTAAAATAGTGACTTCCATACATGCTTGACAGATTAATCTCTTCACAATGCTTTTTGTTCTATCTTTTCATTGAAATGTCTTGATTTACATGATAGCTGTTCCAGTAATGCAAGTTGCTGAAGGGTTTCTGGAGAACACGGGGATCAAGGACTCCAAAGAAGGGTCTGTAATTTCAAAGCAGCCAACTACCACTCTTCCAAAAATCCACAGTAGGAATTTTAGAGAGTAAGTATTGATTGTATTGATRTCTCATTTTGCACAGTACCGCCAATATGGCATTTTTCAAACACTGTAATTCAGTTGCATTCTCTGCAAAACTAACAAGTTTAGGTTGAAGGCTCTAAATTGTTTTCTTTCAGTCTTTCTGTAAGCTGACACACAAATTATAAACTTCGTGTGTTTTGTAATTCTCACTTTAAAATACATGCTCCCTGAAGAAAAAAAAGATCAAATTTATTGGAGGCTAAGGGAGGAAAAGAAGCTGCTGTTGAAGTATAGGTACATTATTTTAAATAATGGGATAATAGCTTAAGTAAGGTATGCTGTTTTTTTTCTTAAATAATGTTCTTAGTTGTAGTTTGGTTTTCTACTGCCAGACCAAATGGCAAAAATGTTACTAACCAGACTAAGCAGACAACATTTTCATGCTGTGCCTGGGCAAAGAAATAAAGGCAATGTTTATGGAGTTATTATGTGCAAACAGTTTTTGTTAAATGTTTAAGATTATGTGTATACCTATTTCTTTATAAAGAAGAAATACTCATCACTGTATGTGAAGAGGTGAGAGATCCAGTCATGACAGCTTCAAACAGTTTCCTGAGGAAAGCRTTATAACTTTCAGTTCTTCTGCCTTAAAGCCAGTCCACCATGGCATTTCTTGCAGTTCATGTTACAGTAGTGTTCTATAGTGATATGACCATTCTTTCTGTGTTAACTCTTAATTTAACTTCTAATTACAATGAAAATTACTTCATTTGTGTCTATGTAATATTGTTTTACTGAGAGCATAGTKTCAGTTGAAAATGTAAAGGACAACTCAGTCTTATCTATTACAGGATGTAGACCATTCATCAAAGCTTAGATTACATTCTTTCAATTAGGTTTTTTAGTGTTTCATTAGGTCTATCTTCAAGGCTTAGTGAAATAACAGGAAATAGTAAAAATTCTTGTAACATGAATAAAATTTGAAATTGTATATACAAGATCCATAATACAGATTATGTGGTCTCTTCTCTTACATGAATTTACCAGTTGGCATCTTTCTATTGCCAATGCAGATGATACATCTTTAGTTTTTCTCTTTTATACCCTTCTTCACTGAAAAATTCTGTGTGTAAAACATGGAGTGGAGTGAAATAATTTGTAAGTCTAATCTTCCCCAGAGAGTATTAGAAGGATGAAGTACATCATTCTTCATTTTTTATCTTTTCCTGACAAACAACACAAAGTGTAGTCAGATAAGTGAAATAGGATGACAGACATTAACCTAGGGAAGAGGAATCTGATCTACTTTTCCATGTTTGTTACATGTAGCCTTGAACTTACGAAGTACATTAGAATTTGGAATTTGGTTGCTGTACTCTGATTTATATATGTCAAAATAAATGCCCTCAGAAAAATGCTTCAATAGAAAAAGATAAGCACATACCTATCTATTGGGATAACAAATATAGATATATAGATACATGTATAAATATATATATAGATATAAATATATAGATAGGTTTGTTGTACATGTATGTGTGTATCTGTAATATTGTTTGATTGGGGAGCCAGGTAACACAAGGAACAAAGCTGCTCCTCTTAAGTTCTCAGGCACTGAAAAAATTTCCAAGTAAATTTTTGTTTTCATGTATGTAATAACAAGTGTATTTGGAGTGGAAACAAAAAATACAAAGACATAGAATAGAATTTTAAATGTATGTTTAATGTATTACGTATTTAAATGTTACCTATTTGTAATTTTAGGGACTTTAACATTTGATTGCTCCTTTCTTCCAGTTACTGCAGCCAGGTTCTTAGTAAAGAAGTTGACAGTTGTGTGACAGATCTCTTGAAAGAACTGGTTCGATTCCAAGATCGCTTATATCAGAAAGACCCAGTAAAGGCCAAGATAAAACGCAGGCTTGTTATGGGTCTTAGAGAAGTTCTGAAACATCTGAAGTTGAAAAAACTGAAGTGTGTCATCATCTCTCCTAATTGTGAAAAGATTCAGTCAAAGGGTAAATAAGTTCTTTAAAAAAATGTCTGTTTAATAAAGGAAATGTAAAAGAGCAGGCACAGTATACTGACAGCAATGTTATTATTGGGGGAATTTATGTGAGTATCCTTTGAAATCCAGCTATATAAAGTAGCCTTCCTTGTTCACATTGTTTACTGTTGTGCAGCTGAACTGTGAGCTGGGTCAAGACTCTGTAGTGGGAGAAGTTACTTGAGATTAGGGTCTCTTCAKTTACTGATTTGTAGGGCTGCTGCGCAGAAAATTGCACTGCATGGCTRAGACAGTCCGAAGGCTGGTGATGCCAGCTCTGCCATCACAGGGAGTCCAACTGTATCAGCCTCTTTTAGGACACAGAGTGACAATAAGTGATAGTGTGCTAGAAGTTGTCATTATTGCCATTAATGTATAGTAGTTACTGTAATTATTGTCATTTAAATAATTYCTTAGTAGCTGGGTCTTTTTTGATTCTCGATGAGACTATACTGCATATAACAAATATGGAATAGTAGCAGTCTAAGATTAGTGCTAAGAATTAAGAAAAACATGTCAATCTCTTTTAAAAGAGGAGATTCGATGATACTATTGCAACCCTGGGGTTATTTTCCTATAAGATGTAGTTTCASAATGCACCCATAATCTTGGGATATTTTTTGCCCTGTTTTAACAGTATGGTTCTTTAGTTCCAATCAGCTTGACTGTATTGTCTGTTTCAGGTGGGCTGGATGAGACTCTGCACAACATTATTGACTGTGCCTGTGAGCAGAATATCCCGTTTGTTTTTGCCCTTAATCGCAAGGCCCTGGGCCGCTGTGTGAACAAAGCAGTGCCTGTGAGCGTGGTGGGAATTTTCAGTTATGATGGGGCTCAGGTGAGCAGAAATAAGTCTCTTCATGTTTTTGTTCAGCTTCATTTTTTTACCTGAAAGGGGAAATACTAATTCTGTGATTTTTGAGGGGTTTTTTGTTTGTTTTGCTTTTGCCGACTTAACACCCTTTAWCACAGATCATATACACAGCTTATCTGAAAAACTGATTTTAGAAGTACAGGCAGTCAGCACTATTTAAAAATACTATTTTTGCCATCTCTTCCTGACATCCTCTTCATCTTTATTGTCCACATTATTTTTTGCAAGAGAACTGGTGTTTTTATAAATGTTGATAAATGCCGTGTTTTTCATGTCTTCCTACATACTAAGCTGCTCTAATTTATATATGACACACATTCTGGGTAATCAGATTTTCAAGGAGATTCTAAACTTATTCTATGATTTAAACTCTAGTGTTTTATATTGCCATAGGACCATTTTCATAGAATGGTACAGCTGACAACAGAGGCCAGGAAGGCCTACAAAGATATGATAGCAGCTTTAGAGGAAGAAGCTAAAGCAGGACTAAGAGAAAYCCAACCCAGCATCTTTACCCCTGAATCTGAAAAAAATGGTGTGTTAGAAACTTGTGAAAAACCTTCAAAAGACTCAGATGAGGACGTACCCAATTACAGTAAGTATTTACTGACTTGTTTTCTGTTCTGTTTTCATTCATCGTCCTCATCAATTCTGTGATTTTCACTGAAACAAATTACATCTGCACTAATTATTAGTAAGGAGAGAAATTCTTGTTATTTTTTTATAAATCGGAGGTCAGTTTTTRCTGAGAAAGTGTCAGAAAAAGTTTCTTGCTGAAATCCACCAATGGCAGGCATTAATCATTACTTTGCTCAAGGAGGTTTAACAGCRCTCCTTAATATATTTCTATTTGTTTAAAAGTCCTTTTAGGATTTATTGTAGATGTCCATGCTCTATAACTATGGTAGAATTAAGTTTTGTATTGAAGCCTGTTTGAGATGTGCCTTCCTGTCCACAAACACTTGCTTCTAGAAACATTTTTCTCCAACTCTGTTCTTAAGTCACCAGACAGTGCAATGTATTGCAAATATGACTCAAAACTTCTGTGAAAACTTAGATGCTTCTTTAAAGTTGGAACCACCTACGAAGTTGGTGGTATTAGCTTGAGTAGGTGTTGGACACAAGGACCTCAGTGGACCACATCACTCTTAAACTATTCTTTTGTGTGTCATCTGATGTTGCGTAATGGAAATGCCAAMATGCTTGTGTGTCATCTTATCTCAGCACTTATTTTGAAGAGGAAGTAAAGAATCAGTGTTGACTTCTTAAGTTTTTCCCCAAGTATTGCATGTAATTGTTGTTTTTTCTTTGTTTTCTTCTTTGGTTTTTTTTCCAATATTCCCTAGTTAAAATCTGGAAGAGAAAACTTGAAGAAGAGTATAACCCATACGCAGTGGAATTGGAAAAGAGTGCAACTGATGACATGGCAATTCTGAATTTGGAAGACCATCAATAAATCCAGATCCAGCTCTGTGGGACTTTTAATTTCTTTTCTGTTAAATCCCTAGGAAGGAGGTAGCAAAATAACATAATCTAAAGAAATATCTGAAGTTAGCTAAGTAAACTGTTCTAAATCCCTTTAAGCAAAATATACACTGGAGCATGTGAGGCACTGGTTAATGTTTTTATGTTCTGTGTGTTTGTCTGATTACTATAGCAGATGACAGCACCAAAATGTTGTTGCCCCAAGCCACTTCAGCCGGCTTGGCATGCTTTAATGCTCTTATGGACTAGCATTGATTTCTTGGGATAGAATATACCAAAAGACTCTAATAGAAAAAAAAAATTTCTTTGGGCAGAAATCCCTTGAGCTAGAAAGTTGGGGCTAAAGGGGAGTTGCCTTTAATTTTTAACTCCTATATAAAAAAATTTAGTTGTTTGATTGTGGGTTTGTTCTTACGTTTTTTTTCTTCCTAAAGAAGCCTGCTCAGAAGGGCAGGCTGGTATCAATGTTACTTTATTCTAGTCAGAAAGAAATTAAGCTTGATTGAAACTAATTAAGGAAGGCCATGATGACAAAGTTCCTAGTTAGTTTTTCTGTGTTGTATCTTATTCTTATGGGATCACACATCGGGTGTGAAGGAGAGAGCACAGACTACAAGGGTCTGAAATTCCTGAAATGAATGTGCTCATTTAGACTTTTTATAAATATGTTTCTATTGCTACTGAGAGTAATTTGTCATAGATCCTGCTTTGAAGTTAGAGAATATCACAGGACAGCAAATGTACCAGCCTGCCATCCTATCTGTACCTTTTTCTTGCTGAGACTCCTCATTCCTTCAATTTGGGGTTGTGTTGATATATGTATCTAAGAGTTTTTGAGCAATCTTGGTTTGTATCTAAATAGAGAAAAATTTATATCTTATAAGAAATAAAGTTTGTATCCTAGAGGAAATAAAATTTTAAAACAAAATGTGCTTATAGTAGTGGTGGAGTACCTTATTGGGAATAGCCTATATAAATGCTGTCTTTTGAGGAGAAGCCTAAAAAAAGGATATTGGAGGGATGCACATGTAACTTGTGTCAGCTCTTCTGAAAGATGATAGAGATGACATGGGTGGCACAGCATCTCTGGCCTGTGTCTGCAAGCACCTCACTGTACTGAACATTTGTAGTGCAATACTTCGGAACACAGCTGCCTTGTGATGATAGAACTGATAYAAAAACTGTAAATATTAATTTTGAAATGCAAACTATTTTATAGAATATGAATTTTTAAAAATCTCTTACAATATACTGATTCTGTAAAGAATGGCTGTGGCTTAAGTAAGCTCATCTTGTGGGAATTCAGTGATACTTGAAATGTCAGTTTTGGGAAAGAACTTTGACAGGGGGCAGGCCTTATGCTGAAATGCACAGTTGATCACKAGTTATGATGATGATCTTTTTTGGWTTAGTTGCTTCTGATCATAAATGGAAATGGGGGTGAAATGTCCCAATGACAAAACATGCTTTTGGCCAACATACACCCTTTATCCAAAGTTAAGTTGTGGTTTATTCATTTGTACCTCTGCCACTTGGATAACACCTAAAATTCTGGAACTGCTTAACCCAGTCACTGCGTGGAATGAGGACCAGTTGGTGAAGAAATTTGTTTTCTGCACCATATTTTCTATATTGTCATGCTGTGGAAGAGCATAACACAACACAGCCAGCTGTTACACAGATTTTTAAATTCCTTTTTTTCCACAAAATTGAATGAAACAAAACATTGGAACTTTTTAGTACTTGCAGTAATTTCCTGCAGAGACAAAGCAAAGCTTAGTTATGTCATCTATAACCCTGACCTGGCTTACTTTGTATTCCCACTCAGCTCCACAGAACTAAATTTAAGTCTGCTCCAGATCTATTAATCAAACAAAGGAGAGACAATTCAAGGAAAGTTGTCCTGAGAAAAAAATCAGAAGAATATTTCGGGTGGTATCAGAAGTCTGCATCAGCATTCATGAAATGCCTGTGCAAAAAATAGGAAAAATGGTTAAGAGAAGTAGGAAAAATGTAAGAGTTTTCACTCTGCATGTGTGACAAGGTGTCTTATACTAAAAAAAGGGGTCGTGCAACTTCTAGTATGTGGAGACTGCTTTTTTTAATGTGGGAAACACTCTAATTTAAACTTTACCAGTTAGGGAATAACATAGGGATGAGTGTGAAGCTTTCTGCTATTGCTCGAAGCAGCTCACTGCCTCCGCAGATTATTAGGGAGCATCTTACTTGTTCCACATTGTTAAAAACCACTGAGTAGATAATAGAGAAAACTTGATTTATACCTCAGGCCTTTTGGTTTTTTAGTCGTGGGACAAAACTGAGGAGTAATGCAGTGGAACAATTTTACAGTGGATGGTGCAGGTCCTCACATTTTCATTCTGCACTTGCTCACAAGGAATTGTGATTGATTGTCTTTGAATTCATTCAGCGTAGCGTTTTTTAAGCTACATTATCTCAAATATAGAAGAATAATTTGCAAAAACTGGAGAGTCTTCTTGCATACTTTGTAATTTATCTGTATTTAAAGCATTAGTCAGAACTTCTTGATTTGGTACAGAAACTTTATTACTGTCATGGTTTAAGCCCAGCCAGCAATCAAGCACCACCCAGCCTCTCACAGTGGGAGCAAATCAGAAAGGGTAAAAGCCAGAAAACGCAGGGGTTGAGATAAAGGTAGTTTTGTAGGGAAAGCGAAAGCCATGCAAACAGGCAAAGCAGAGCAAGGAATTAATTACTCTTTCCCATGGGCAAGGAGGTGTTCAGCGATCTCCAGGAGAACAGGGCCCAATCACACACAATGGCTACTTGGGAAGATAAACACCATCACTCGCTACATTCCCCCCACCCCCCACACACACACACTATATCTTGAGCATAATGTCACATGGTCTGGCGTATGGCTTTGGTCAGGCTGGGTCACCTGTCCTGGCTCTCTCCTGTCCCAGTCTCCCATCCCATGCACTCCCAGTCTCCTCCATCAGTGTGTCAGTACAAAAAGCAGGAAAGGCTTTGCTTCTGTGCAAGCCCYGCTGAGCAGTAACAAAAACATCTCTGTACTATCCACCCTCTGTTCAGCAGAAATCCAAAACACAGTCCCATACCAGCCACTGTGAAAAAAATTAAACTCTATCCCAGCCAAAACCAGCGCAATTACCAAAGGAAATGTGTTTGAACAAATGAACTTGCTGACACTAGAAAGGAATGCTCTTCAAAACACTGGCAACATAAGGGTAAACAGAAGAAAGTAAATGTACTAGTTGAAATGCCTTTAAATAAATGTGATCCACATCCTAATGTCTGAATCATATRCCAAGATCCTCAAGCCCCAAATTACCTGGTTTGCTTAATGAACTCAAAACAGAAGATACCATAYTATATTCTTTGAACAGCACAAGTCTTACTGAGATTACTTTTGTTCTTCATTAAGCCGAAATAGCTGACATGAGAAAACCAGGGAYAGCTGCAGCATGGCATGGGTGGCCTCTCTGGTAGCATGTAACTTAACTTAGTTATTCTTTGGTGCAGTAAGAATATCCCCWTCCACTTCATGCTTGAGGTGACTCTCCTGAGTGTCAATTGTAAYGCCAGCACTAACACTTGCAAAGACATCTCCAAATGTCATTAAGAGTACCAGGTGCTCTTGCATACATTTCTCCTTCTAGCCTGTTCATTCCTTTGTCCATTAGAGGCTGTTTCTCTTGTTGCAGGTCTCCTGAAGGAAAATTTCAGAATGATGTGTTAATAYCACTTTAAAAATTAAAATGGGGCTTAAAGGTTGCCTATACTAACTGTTCCACAGGCAACAAGCATGTCATATTCAAAGGTTTTCAAAAGTAATCTTTTTTTCTAACTGTTGGAGAAAAACATTGATAGATGGGTATGTACTTCCTTTTTTTTTAAAAAAAAGAAGGGTCAGCTTTTATGAATAGTGCCATTGATGAGATCTAGTGGGCTCTGCAATCCAGTTAGTCTACTGATGTGATGAAATTGGTCTGCTGTATACACTGTAGACACTGTTTTGGGCAGGAAGAGGACTACTGACTGATGAGCACTTGGTTAGTGGAACGGAAGAAACAAGCTGACGTAACCTCAGTGAATGTCACAGATAGAACAGATTTTACTGCTGAGAGGGTCAACAGTGATGACACATACAGGAACACTGATCATTTTGTCATAAATACATGCAGCTGCAGAAGTTCAAGAGGAAGTTTATGAAAGTCTTACCCATTTTTTCCTCCAGTTTTGCATCATCTTGTCATGTTCACTGATGGCACTTCTCCAGGTGTCAAATTCTTTCGTCCACGTATCCTGACCAGCAGAATCTGAGAATTGTATATGGGGTGGTAACAGATAACAGCAAAAGTCAGTACCTGAACCAGATGGAGGACTGCCTGGAAGTCCTCCTGCAGGAAGGGGGCTAGAAGGATCCCCCATCTTGTCTTTCATTTGGCTCTACCTCCTTTCATGTTATTTGGCAGTAACTTCTGTTGGAATGGTTGTCTCTTACCCTGAATTTAATGGCCTCCAGACTAATCAGATCTAGTGCCATTATCTGTGATTCRAGATCCAGAAGCTTTGACCTACAAATTAATAGTTCAAGCTCATTTACAAGTGCAGGGAAGCTCCAGTTAGATTGTAACTGGTCTGGGGAGAAGAGCGACTTGATGGAGAGGACCAGTCAACATGACGGATCAGTGACATGATGTACATGTCCAGTTAGAATTCCCCACTGCTCAGTAATCACAGAATCCAGTCAGGTTGGAAAAAACCTCTGAGACCATCGAATCCAACATAGGACCCAACACCACCTTGTCAACCAGACCATGGCACTGAGTGCCACATCCAGTCTTTTTAACACCTCCAGGGACCATGACTCCACCACTTTCCTGGGTAGCACATTCCAATGTCCAGTCATCCCTTTCTATGAGGAAATTCTTCTTAAGGTCCAATCTAAACCTCCCCTGGCACAGCTYGAGGTGTCCTCTTGTCCAGTCAGTGGTTGTCTGTGAGAAGAGACTGACCCTGACCTGGCTGCACYCTCCTTTCAGGCAGTTGTGGAGAGTGACAAGGCTTCCCCTGTGCTTCCTTTTGTCCAGGCTGAACACCCCCAGCTCCCTCAGCTGTGCCTCTCAGGACTTGCGCTCCAGATCTTTCACCAGCACCATTGCCCTTCTCTGGACAYGCTCCAGCACCTCAACATCATACTCCATAATCTTCCTGAAACTGAGGGGCCCAGAACTGGACACAAGCTGTGGCTTCACCATTGCTGAGTACAGGGGAACGATCAYTACCCTGGTCCTGCTGGCCAGGCCAGGATGCTATTGGCCTTTTTGGCTACCTGGGCACACTGCTGGCTTGTGTTCAGTCTATTGGGGTACTGACAATTCAGTTCAGTGTATTGGGGTTCAGTCAGAACCCCCAGGTCCCTTTCTGCCTGGCCACTGTCCAGCYACTCTGTCCCCAGCCTGTAGCACTGCAGGGATTGTTGTGACCAAAGTGCAGGACCCAGTGCTTGATCTTGTTGAACCTCATATCGTTGGACTTGACCCATCAATCCAGCCTGTCCAGATCCCTCTGCAGAGCCCTCCTACCCTCCAATAGGTTAACATTCACACCCTGCTTGGTGTCATCTGCAAATTTGCCACTGGTAGACTCAATGCCCTCATCCAGATCATCAGTGAAGATATTAAACAGAACTGGGCCCAGCACTGATCCCTGGGGGACACCACTAGTGGCAGGCCACCAACTGGATGTGGCACCAGTCACCACCACACTCTGGGCCCAGCCTTCCAGCCAGTTCCTAAACCAGGGATGGCTGTACCTATCCAAGCCATGGAATAYCAGCTTCTCCTCCAGTTTGCTATGACAKTATCAAAGGCTTTGCTGAACTCCAGGCAGACGCATCCACAGCCTTTCCCTCATCCACYAAGTGGGTCACCTGGTCATAAAAGGCGAAAAGGTTGGTCAGACAGGATCTGCCTCTTCTAAATCCATGCTGGCTGAGTCTGATCCTTCAGCCATCTGAAGGTGCCATGTAATTGCACTCAAGAATTCCTTATATTTCCTTCCATTGAGAATTTAAGAAGGGCTCTGTTACTGCATCTTGATAAAAATTTGAGTGCTACTCCCATTTGCCACCTCTTTTTGCAGAATGTARCACTGATGGTGATATACTTCTATTTATCCTTCAGGACATAGCAACAGTCATATGTTTTTAGAACACAGTGAGAGCCCCTCCTCTGTTCCACATTTACATTGGAGCATTGACATGCTCTTAATTCTGCTGCTGAGGCAGACTTCAAAGTAACAGCAATGATGGCATAACTCCCATTGCTTTTCTCTGTCACTGGAAAAAGAAGTGTTGGGTCATCTTTGACAGGCTTACATTTTATATTAACCAGCTGGTTAATTCTTCCTTCATCTTGCCAAGAAAATCCATGCTCTATCACATTCACTGCTCCTGCTGTCTTTTTGAAGACTACTCAGACCTTCCCCACGTCTGGATAAGCTCTCAAGAGCTAGTTGCAGCAGGCAGTCAGGATACCCAAAAAAGTTCTCTAAGTTCCTTCCTGCCTARTTAGTGTGCAAATGGAGCAGAGACAACTGACCTTGCCCAAGTGTAGGTGGTTTACAAATTATGTGATTTTAAAAATCCAGGGTAGTGGGGATTTCTCTTCACCATCAGACTTCTTTAAGTCCTTATGAACTAAAGAATTTTTCTGCATTACCCTGTAGAATTCCAGCAGAGTACTTACCTGAAGCTCTCTATTACTCATCTGATTTTCAGATTTTGTTAATTAGTTTAGCGAGTTTTAGTTTGATTTCTAGATCATAACTGCTAATTTGCATTAGTCCTTTGAGGGGATGGGTAGAAGAAGGAGTTTTTATGACTCTAAAATCTTTTCATAAATGGGTACCAATGCAGTAGAGTTACCATCTTCAGACACACACAGGTTTTACGGGTGAATATTACAGCRCTTTGCTCACATCAGGGTCAGGCCAAACACAGCACGCATTCGAAACACGCCTACCTTTATCTTCCACTGTGATCAGCACTTCTGATGTCATGTTCCCAGCTTTTGAGATGAATGAACATCTGTACTGTGTGTTTTCTGCTACTGAATCTTTCACCCAGCTCAGAACATGCACTCTGCCGTCAAGCAGTATGTGAGATTGCTCCATGATGCATGTCTTCATCTTATGTCCATTCTTCTTCCAGACAAAGTGGGAGTCATCTGGACCTGCAAAAATGTTAGTTAGCTTACTCTATAAGAAAATAGAAGATGCATCTTTGAAAAGAAAACAAACCCTGTAACATCAAGATTAAGCTTAAAAGCAGAAATAGTTGATCGTAATGTTTCTTAGGCTTCTTCAGCTGAAATTCTGGGTASCAAAAACTTGGGATAAAGAGGACCTAGCACTAGAAATTTAGGTTCAAGCCAAAGTTGTGGGTTTATATGTACTGAGTTCTGTGTGGATTCTCACAAGGGGAGCTTAGCACACCCAGGATAGATCCAATGATGAACATCAGCACCATCTGCCTGTACGAATTCCTGTAGCACTAGGACGCTTCACCTGGAGGGGAAGAGTTTAAGAACTCATTGCATCAAAGATGCTGTGACTAGTAATGAGAGAGGCAGAATTGGAAAAAGCACAGAACCAGCAGTCACAGCAGGCACTTTGAGCAAGACAGAACTTGAAAGACGTTTGGATCAACAACAAAGAGCAATCTAATATTTTAGCCCTGTTACTATTATTTGTCTTAACCTGCAAGGACAACATTTGAATAAATCAGAGATTGACAGTAGCCTGGAGGACAGAACAGCTGTTCCCAGAAAACTAGAAAGGTTGGCTGAAGTGCAGCATCAGAGCCTTTCCATTTAAAACAGACATCTGGGCCAAGCTAACATCTTTGTAATTCTGATGTTTAAAACATGCCTATTTCTCTCTCTGGGCCTAGGATCCAGACCAGCCTTAGCAAGAGGAGATGTAAAGAGAAATTTGGATTAAAAAGACAATAAACTGGTTTTTGCAAATTTGTCTTGACAGAGCCTACTACAGAAGTCAGTTTTTACTTTAAGCACTTCATATTACAAGTTGATGTGGCATTTTTTCCTTAGAAAAATAGAATTCTGTGATTAGTGTCTGGCAAACAAATGAAGTTTCAGATAATCATGCAGACAGGAAGATWAAAAAAAAGCTAGTTTTACATTAATGTACTTCTTAAGTGTATCATATTAAAATCTTAACTCCTAAGTTTTATTTCCAAATTTCCCACAAATATGGACATAAATTAGCAGTAAGGGTAAGGGTTTATGGTAGGAGAACATGAKCTAGTTACAGCATTGTAGAGTTTCTCTGATGGAAGTGGCAGAGTCTCAAGGACTGACAGCAGCTCTAACGAAGTGGAAAGGGCAAGCTTTCCAACACACTGGACTGGAAATAGCTGCTCTAGCACACAGTCATTTTTTAAAAGAAAAACGTGTTTTATGGATGATTGCACTCATTCTACAGTTAACAGCAGATAGGTTACTTGTCAGTAAATTCATGGGATGTCTGCAACCAGGGACAAATTATCTCAGTAAACTAAAGCTGAATTTAGAATTTGGGTAAACAGGAGGAGTAATAAGGGCAAGCATAGCAATAACATCAAAATCCCTAAATACCATTTTAGACTCACACAAGGAAGATGCATGTTTAATGCACACTTCCCTAAAATTACTTCAAATGTACTATTCACACCAGAGAACCTGCTCTGTTTTCTAGTGCTRAAGTCCCCAACTGCTGCTGTAAGTCTGCCAAAATTCAGCTTACATCCACATTTCACCAAGAGACTAAAATGCAAAATTTCCTTCCACGTGAAATTTTGCAAGCTTTGTTGGCTCAGGCTGGCCCCTTATGAATTTGCAACTCAGCAATTTTACCCTTCCTTTATTTTTCGGTGCAGTCAGAAGCACGGGAATTCCCCCAAGATACACACTCATCCCCACTTACAGCTGGTTGACAACAAAATCTAGGTGCAAGCAGTAGTCAGGGTTTTATTCATGTTCATGTTTCAGTGCAGGTTTTTCCAATTTTCAAGCAATTACCTTCTCTACTATGATTTAATTCTCAGGATGAAACAATAGAAAAAAAAATACACTGTGAAATAGTTTCATCTACAAAAACTTTGAATCATATTTGTTAAATGCAATTTTTCTAAAACTCTACATTGAGAAATTCAGACTCATATGTAATGGTTAGAGAAGTATTTTTTGAAGATAAAGGAAAATAATATATATACTGCATTTTCTACTGTTGCTGTAATACAAATTAATTACATGTCTAGTGCACACTTTAAAATACAATGTATTTTAAAACCCGATGTACTTACTTTGCCATCCACATTAGGAATGCTTGAAAGATTTTTGAAAAGTAATCTTATTAAAACATAATAATAAAGCAGAGAATTTAACAGCACAACAGGCTAGATATGTAAGTAGATATGTCTAAGCAACCACTAAATATATTTCAAACAGTAAACTTCGAAATTTTTTCTTCAATAATCTACATTAATTACTCATGATTAAGTAAAAAAAAACTTCACCACCTTGATGATTTTAGAAGGGGAATTAACAGTTATCAAACAAAATTACAAGAAACCTTGTGGCATTATCTGAACTAAAAGCTTTACGAAGCCTTTCCCTTGTATATGCTCTTCAAAATGTCCAATGTATGTGGAAGTGTTTGTTTTTTTCCCATATAAATTTCATTTTCTCTGCTTTCAGCAATTTGAATTAAATGATAATGCCCAAGTAGTAGTGGCACAGGTAGTGTCCAAGTAGTTTCTGCTGGCAGAATGGGTTCTCTGACCTATGTCGAATCCAGCTGGGTTACATAAACCATGTATTTAATACCCAGATGATTTTTTTCTCAGTATTTTCCATCAGAAAAAAAATCAGCTGCAATAGATAGCATAAAAACTTAAACCACTGTTAGCKGCTTTTTAGCTTCCACCCACAGTCTGACAGCATTCACTGGTTTTTCACCAGTAAATTWGATCTCAGGTTAGAATAGGTAAATAAGTAAAACCAGACATGAAGAGCAGAAGCGCACAGCTGCAGACTCAGAGCAGCATGGGGATGCTAAGCTGCACCAAATTAAGCATTTGCCATATACGCATCACATCCTAATAGACATATGGTTTTCAAGACAGCTTGGAGATACTAATTTAGAAGGAGTAGATTATGGATTAAGTAGAGCTCTGTGACATAAGGCAGGGGGAGCACCAGCCAAGCTGGCTCCGTGTGCCACGTGCTGCAATGTGCAGAGCTGTGGAGATATTGCAAAAGCAGCCCAGTGAAGCTGCACTGTCACACCCCGAGCAGTGCTGGAGGTTCAGCACAGGGGCTCCCTTGTTTCTAACTCAGTTCTTGAAGGGTAGCATTAGAATAAGGCTACTCTCTATTCATAGAAACACTTCCAAAATAAAGCCAGGGGAGTTGGTACAACAGCAGGAGCCATCAACAAACCCAGACCCCCGTTAATAACTTCTGCACATTGACAGCAAATTGAAGATAACTGACAGGTATCCCTCAGAGAAATTCCATCAGGGTAATGCAAAGTCTTTCGCACAAATCCCCATAATCTAGACAAAGAACTGCTACCGGAGGCTATCCACAGTGGTGGGAAGTACAGGTTTAGGAAAGAAACTCCCTTGTATAACCCAATACACACCAAAACCCCTTTCAAAGCTCACCACGTGCAGCAGATCAAGAAAAAGAATAGCATCTGGATTTAATGCCTGCTATCAAGCTTGCAGCTTTGCTGAATGCTACTGAGCAAACATCCCAGATTTCTGAAAACCAAGATCATACAGCAAGCTCTCAGCTGGAGCAGGGATTAAGTTTTAAAAAGGCACTATAATCTGGATGCAGGAAGGTTATTTTAAATCAGAGATCAAAGTTAGCCCAGGAAGAGGTTAGTCAATCATTAAAATGAAACATTATCACCAGCACTGCTCAGTGTGTGAATGAAAGATGTAGGGCTGGTCACAGTTTTTTGTGTTGTAGGAGTTGAGTTATTGCTGCTGATAAAGTACCAAAATAATAAATCAGTAGCAGATTAAGCCATCAGAGGGTAACTGATTAGAAAAAGCTGTGGGGGGTGTGAATCTTTAAATTGAGACAAGCATCTTTGCAGTTTTCTGAAAAGTTACATAGCTGTACCCCCTGTAACTGGGGCACAWTTTTTTGTTGTAGTATTTTTTGGTGTTCAGTTTTGATTGTTAAAGCAGGACAATGCATTCTAGAAGACAGGCTTGACAGCAATAGAAAAAAATCACTTTGAAAAGCCAAGCAAAATAGATTTCTCCGAAATGTCAAAAAATATTATTTCCAACACCAAATATTTCATACTGAAGAACAAATGATGTTCTCCTGCATCAGACACCGGTGCTTCACTAAATTACCAATCCCTTTGTACCAATCCCAACACCACAAGCTGATGCAGCCTTACTAAGGCAGATGAAAAGCAGGAAGTGTGTAAAGCTAGAAAGTGCAACCAGTCACTACAGGTGATGCACAGCCCAYACAGATGCCAGCAGCACATGGCATCCAGTTTCTCAGAGTGGAATTGAAAAGCGGGTTGGGAAAGTGGCTGACTGACCCACTAGATGAAAATGCAATTGGTAAACATCCATGCATTTATTCAGRTGTTCTCTGAGGGCATCCAGAAAAAGGTTTTGTAATTGGGACTAGATAATGATCTGTGAAGAAAACCAGACRAAGCAGTAATCAGATAAAACTAGGGACTAGCAGGGAAAAAAAAATCACATTCCACTTTCACAGGATAACACAGAATTAACGAGGCTGGAAAAGACCTTTGAGATTGTCATATCTCACCTATGACCTAACACCACTTTATCAACTAGACCATGTCACTAAGCACATGCAGACCAAGCACATCCAGACTAAGCACTAAACACATCCAATTTTTTTTAACCACATTCAGGGACAGTGACTCCACCCCCTCCCATTCCAGTGCCCAATCACTAYTTCTGTGAAGGATTTTTTCATCATGTCCAGCCTAAATTTCCCCTGGCACTTTGAGTTTGCCTAATTATTTTTTTCTATCCTATCAGCTAAAAAGGCTACTACATTAACTTCTAAAATAAAGTGAAGAAAATTGGAGAACACATTTTAAGGAGTAAAATGTTCTCCAAAAATCTCCCATGTTCTGCAGAGAACACAAACTACTGCTTTTGCTTTGTTTGCCAGGTAGATCTAGCAGGAAGATGACTGCAGAGATGGAAAGGATATTTTCATCTTCACTGTGGGGGCAACACACACAACATGTTGAGGCAACTCTGGTGGCAGTTTCTACTGAAATAGTTAAAAAAGATGAGAGCTTTGGTCTAAATTAGGACTCAGTTAATCACCCATCACACCAGTGGATTAATAATTACAAGTCTACAGGCTGGAGCTCCAAAGGGGAAGAAAAATAAGTGTACAGGTAGTCAGGCTGCAATCCTGACTGGCAGGGGATAACAAGACGTTCTGATTGTGGTTATGCTCCAGATTTCAATACCAGTTCCCATCACATAGGCAGCACTGGGAAATACAGCTGCTCAATCATGGCCAGGGTGCAGGAGTAAATACCAAAGTTCTCTTCCAAGCTGAGGCACTACTGAATCAAGAATCCCACATCAGGAAGAAGGAAAACAGTTGAAATATTTATGCCRAACTGCAAAAGAAGAAAGGCTAAACTGGGAGGTCAAGTAAACTCTTGTAACTAAATGGCAGAGAAAAAAATCCACACCTAACTGAATCCCTCTCTCGCCTGATGGAAGACATCCAAAGATGAGTTTGGGTCTCAAAGACCCCAGCGTGAAGCAAGCTTTGCCTCTCACACATTCTTAGTCATACYATAAAAGCTGACATGGATCCTGCAAAACCTCTTCCTCCTGCACCCTTGCAGTCTCCCCATAAYTGTGTATATTAAATTCAAACAGAGAATACTGTTTGTTTTGTGACCCAGTCAGTTCATCTCTGCCAATAGCCTATGCAGCACCCAATCCCCAAGCAAGCTGGAAAACTGAACTAGAAAACRAAGCAGCAGAGCTGCTGCTTCACAGAGGTGCTCCTGCACAGAGGTGCCACCTCTTGTCCTTGGCCTCGACAGACTTTTTRACAGGTTATTTTCTCAAAAGGGTGGCTTATTCAAACTGTATGCCAGTACAGGTGAAAAGCTTTGAAAACTTTGCAGTGGCTTCATTTCCCCGAGCCCTGTGCTGCCTGAGTGTGTAACGCTCAGTGGTGAGTGTACAGAACACCTGGGTATTCACGCCTGCAACCCCAAGTGTTTTATGCACATTACAACAGCAGGAACTACTGCAGGCTGCAACTGCCAGTCCTAAGTGGACTGGATCCACCATGGGAAGGTATTTTCTTTATGTTTTAATCATTTATAAACTACCAAAAGGCACACAAGATGTTTCCCAACTGCACCTTATCATTCATTACACAGGAAGAACCTATATGAATGCAGTGAGCTGCACAGTGAAATGTAGAAAAAAAATAAACTGAGGAATTCTTTTGAAGAAAAAAAAAATCTTACTTGATTCTACTTTTTGTTGCTCTCCCTTTTTTTGATTTTTTTTTTTTTTTTAATTTGCCTTATGCTTAAATTACTCTTACACTGAACTTATTCTTGTCCTTACTTGGAAAACAAATACAGCTAAAAAAAAAAAAAAAAAAGCTTTAAGGCACTCTTGCTGCACACCTTTCCACTTACTTCTTAGCCTGACCATAGCCTTTACATACAAAAGTGCACAGCAAAGGAAACGTCACAAAATCACTGAATTCATCGGGTTGAAAAAGACCTTTGAGATCATCAAGTCCAACCTGTGACCTAACAGCACTTTATTAACGAAACCATGGCACTGAGTGCCCCATGAAGTGTTTTTTTTTAACACCTCCAGGAATGTTGACTCCACCACCTCTGGGCAGACAATTCAAGTGCCCAATCACTCTTTCAGTGAGTAATTTTTCCTAATGCCCAGGCTGAACTTCCCCTGGCTCAGCTTAAGACTGTGTTGTCTTGTCCAGTCARTGGTTGTCTGTGAGAAGAGGCTGACCCCGCCCTGGCTGCACCCTCCTTTCAGGTGGTGGTGGAGAGTGATCATGTATCCCCTGAGCCTCCTTTTCTCTAGGCTGAACATCCCCAGCTCCCTCACACACTCTTSAAAGGGTTTGTCTTCCAGGCCCTTCACCAGCCTTGCTGCCCTCCTCTGGATGCATTTGAGCATCTCAACCTCCTTCCTGAACTGAAGGGCCCAGAACTGGTCACTCTTCTCAAGGCATGGTGTTCCTAGGCAGGCTCTTTTTGCTCYGGATGCTGCACATCTCCGTGCCTCTGCCTCTCCTCACTGAGCTCTACACCAGAGCACCCCAGGGCACCATGGCTGATGCAATCATGTAAATGATGCAAAAAAAAAACCAACCAAACAAACAAAAAAAAAACCCAAACAAACAAAAAAAACAACAAAAAAAAAACCAAACCAAAAAAAACCTCACCCAAGAATCACTCATTTCTACAGGTAGGTCAGTCTCTGAGAGGTGACTTCCTCCTCCTGGGGAAAAACATCAAGTGCAGGGAGGTATCTGGGCTTTTGAGCCCTTCTGCTGAGACCCGTGATGCTCCAGCACTTGGTCACACCAGTACAGCCAGCTCTCTGGCACGCGAACAAGCCTGGGGCTGGTCTCTTTCAGCCTTACTCTGAAGGTGCCTTGTCACGTCTTACTTGGTCTGCATTAGTCCTCATTCAGTGCAGTCATTTTTTATTTTCCCTGCATTATATTTTTCCCACCCTTCTGAATGTCTTTCAGTGCAACTCCAGGCTCCACCGAAATCTCCAGTGAGCCCCCTTGCAATTCTGATTTTTCMAAGTTATACATCTTTTCTTCCATGGATATGGGAAACTTTCTTGTACTCCTTCTAAACTTTCTTGTACTCCCTTGCAATTCTGATTTTTCCAAGTTATACAACTTTTCTTCCATGGATGTGGGAAACTTTATTGTACTCCTTCTAAAAAGGCATARCCATAGGGAACAGGCATTGTATGTGGGTGTTACCAGATATCTCAATATCTCCATGAAATAATAACTCCTTTAAAGTATATTGCCAAGTTCACAGAACTTGTATGTTCACACTCTGGGGGTTATTTTACCAAGACTGAAAATAATCCAAAATGTAAAACCTCCAGCTGCAGATGAACTAAGGCAGGAAGGGTGTCATCCTGACACCATAGACCCAGAGAGTCTGGATCTGCAGGTAAACCAGTGTTATACAGTGTTTCTGATTATAAAAGCATTTAAACTGTTGCTCAGCACACTCAATATACTTCGGTTATGCCACTGGTCTGTGAAGTTGCAGACATGGGAGAGGAAGTGCCAGTAAAACATCTTTGAGCAGAACCAAAACCCCAGGAACAGCCTGCTCCTACTATGCCTAATTCAGCAGAGCACACCARAGAAATCATACAGCAGGTGCATACATCATCAACTCACCGTCTTTCCCCTGAACAGATGGTGTCATATTTTGTTCAGTATGTATGAGGCTTGCCTCAACTGCCTCTAAGTTTTAAAAATTCTGTAATGGGACAGAATAACTCTATTAGAGAAAGTATACAAGAAACTTGTTTGCCTGTGCACMTACAGCAGACTGGCAGCAGAAAGTGTGACAGATTTATTCCTTCTTTTCCCAGAAGGGCAGGAGTACTCCATGCTTGGAAAAACCTCATTTTTCAGAAGAAAAGTAGCAGTCTGCCACAAGTACCATTTGTGCTGTACCCACTTCAACTGATGGAAACGAGACAGTTACAAGTGAAGTGTTATCCTTAGGCAAGCTTTCAGGTTAAAACATGTAGGATGAGTAAGAGATGAGCAAAAGAACTCACCAACTCCTGCTGAGTTTCCAGACAGCTTGAAACAGATATTTACAATTAAAAAAAGGAAGAGATTCAGCAATTCTGATAAAATAACAATTAAATTAGAAACTTAATTAAAAATAAGCTTGAGRCTTTTGATTGGATGACGAGGCAATCTATGCATGTGCATCATACATTTACTGATGCCATATCCTTTTTACAACCAGGCACATTTAACTCTCTGCCATTCTCATTTAACCCTTTTACTCCTTGCAAACACATTTTACCTTCTATTCATAGTTGAAGGAAATCGAGTTCCATTAAGCTCAGTTAATATAAAAAAAAATAGTGATAGACACCAACTATGAATAAATCCAAGCAGATACCTTGCAAAAGCAACTGCATAGCTGCCTCCTAACATGAATTCATACATCCTCACATTCAGGACCCAGAAAGATGCTTGCATCAGTTCAGTGTGCTGGTTTGCATTTGCTGGTTTGTTTAAAGTTTGTTTTTTGTGTCACGAGACTAAAGTCATAAATCTGGACAAGGGCATCACGTGTCAGCCAACTGCCTTGTTTCCCAAAGGGAGAAAAACCCCCTCCCATAATACAAAGTYCACCACCTGGACTGGAAAGCAGTCCTTCCTTGTTTTCTGACAGGCATCAGAAGCTCTTCCACAGCTGGGCCATCTTGGACCCACCTCTGCCATTACTGCATCCCTCCATTGTCAGGTGGTTCTTACAGTTTCCTCCATTATTCACCACTACACCTCCTGAGGACTGACGTCCACAGGCTGATTCTAGGACACTGCACCTTCCTGCCTAAGTTCACTACCAAGGCAAACACAATTACTAACAATTTTTAGGAGCAGCATCAGCATATTGTTAAGATGGGTACTGCTGATTTAAAAAAGTACTCTTAAAATGAAGTCCAGGTCTGTAGCATGATTATCAAACTGTTTAAAGCTCTTGTGTTATTGTAATTTTTCATTTCATGGTGGACAGTGAAGTTTCTGAAATGCCTATAGCAAAAGTAAACCAATTTTCAATGCTGAAAAGTGTTTTCCAATCTAAACGATTCTATTCTATGAAATAACCTTTATCCCACTGTTGTTCCTTCTAGCCATGGAAATACAAATATTGCCTTTGTTAACATCTATGCTAACAAAGATTTAAGCATTTTGATCTGATTCTAAGTAACACTAACAGAGACACCAATATGGAACAATACTAATTTTAAAAATTCTTCAATCAATATTATTTCCTCTTTTAAAGAATAAGGTTACATATGAAGACRTGTTTATATCCATTAAATCCCACTTAATTTAAACCAGCAATTACAAATAGTAATTTTTAACAATCCAAACAAAAGCTGGGGAAAAAATGTTGAATTTCTAGGGGAAAAAATAGCTTTGTCCCACTGTACACCTTAGAAAATACAGCTGTCATAAAATAGAAGTTGTCATTACTTTAGGTACTTCACTATTCAAAACAAGATGAAAAAGGGATGACTGACCTGGTCCAGAAAATGTGCTAAGTACAAATCCAAAAAAGGGTGYTTTTTATTGTATACACAATGACAATATCTACCCTCTAAACATCCATAAGCAATCCTGATTCACTGAACTCTGCCAGTATGCAAGTGAGCCTAATAAAATCAATTTACTATGAACATACTAAAGTGGATTGCTGAATCAGAGCCTCCACTATACAGCACAGAACTTGCAGTGGCTTATTCTTGCTAAGAGCATGTTGGCATCCTGATTATTGTCTCTCCCTGCTCATTTTTCTCCCCACAAATATCAGAAAAATAAAATTTATACAGTATATGGTGACATAGCTAAACGTTTAATGCAGAAAGTACTGGCTTATACAGGGGCCCTCCAACTTACCTGTGGCTTGGCAGAAGAGGTGGAAGAGTCCCCGGACACTAACATGCTGTGCCTGGTCACTTAGGAAAGGTGGCAACAACATGACCTTTACGGGGTCTTTGCTAGACCAAACATCAGGCTGGRTACTGGTGGGTGAAGGAGGTGAATCAGTTCCCACACAGGACAAAAAGGAGGTACCAGTAGAAGGGAAAGGTATAGGAGATGAGGCTGTGTGACAGAAGAGGACAGAAAAGAAAGTAAAAGGGTACTAAGGAAAAAAGTTGCAAGAAATACATCACACAATGAAGAAACAATGCAAAAAGACAAATGAGTTTTAGAAAGGTAGAGTAAGACAAAGTGTCCCTAGGGCCCCAGAGAAGAGCACTTCCCTCCTTCACCCACATTTTTTTTCTCCCATCCTTCCCATTGTCCCACCCTAGATTATACCCATTCAATTGAAGCTGAGAGCTGCTTCAAATTAATTACCAAGTGTTTACATCCCCCCCCACCAAAGGAAACCACGAGGAACATTGGTGCTTCCCAAATGGAAAGCAGTGTCATTGTGTAACATTTCAGAAAAGCCAAGATATAATACAATTTATTTTAATATTTATTCTGTTATATGTACATAATTAAAAATAGAAAAATAAAACCAAACTGAATCTTATAAAATATAAACTGTTTACACTAAGATGGTCTAAATTATATTTGCATGGAAGTTCAACACAGAAAAGCAGCCCAGGCATACTGCTATTCACTGTTAAAATGATAAATTCTACTTCTAACAGTATTTACAGAAAGAAGCAGTGAGAGGAACAATTCTTCAGGACTGTACTGCACACAAAATGCTTTTACAGACAAACAGTGCTGCTGTGAACCAGGCTGAGAACAAATGCACATTTTCACGTTAGCAGGCATGATTCACATAAACAGTTCAAAGGGCTGATTGTTTAAGCAGCTTCAGTTTCAGTCTCCAGTTGCATAGGAGAGTGAAGGTATCATCCAGAAACGGTGACGCTGCAAATATTTGTCACAAAAAGAAGCTGAGTTATTTCTGAATCTGAAAAGAAGAAAAAAATCAGCAACATTTTCTCGATCAGGCTGTGTCATAACAGTCCATTCCAGTGAGTCACTAGCTGAATTGTAGGAGTTAATTCTTCTTGATTCCTGTTTTGCTTCCACAATGCAAGAAATCTTGTTCTGTGTCACTGCTAACTGACAATTGCCTGCCTGTACTGTTCTATAAACTAAAAAAAAAAAATAAAATTGCAAAATCAAAAAATCCAGTTTTGTATAGAAAATAAAATGTGACCTATGTCCAGCTGGCTGGCTGGTGGGGGGGAGGAAAAAAAAAAAAAGTATTTGTTTCCTCCTTCCCCATTCCCCACTTACTCCATGTTTTGTACTGATATTGTTGTACCTACATTTCTAGAAAGCAGCAAAGAAAAAAGCCTTTAAACAAGATTATCCCTGAGTCTTACACAAATCAAGGCAATGCTATCCCCATTTTACCTTAAAATCTAAGATACTTAAAAAGCAGTTAAAAAAATTAACTTTAACCAACTAAAGAGATCTAGTGTGCCAAAACACAAAACATAAAACTAAAAACAATCACTAGAAGCAAAGAAAAAAATGTCCCAATCTGGACAAAAGTCTATAATTTACCAATCTGATAAACTAAACTCAATTTCCAATTTGGAATTAAAATGAAACTAGATTTTTTTAATGGCAACTAAAAACATGTGTAGACTGAAGTACTTTTTTAAGCCAACTGAATTACAAAGTTACTTTTATTCTATCGAGGAATATGGCCAAAGAACAAGCAAGTTCACTAGAGCAAAGCGCTCAGTGGGGGGAAAACTGGGAATAAACAAGTGATGATCTGAAACTGGCCATTTGAAAAAAACAGAAAAAAAGACAGTACAACACAAGAGATGCTATGGTCTCCAGACAAGTACACCACTTCTCTAATCTGTTGAGATTTGAATGAAAATTGGCTTGCTGTACAGCTTAAGCATGTAACCCTGCTATGGCTTAGCTGTCACACCCAGGCTCTCCGTGCTCAAATAGCCAGCCGCAGGACCACAGCTCACTTCCACCACTGAGAGGGACAAGGGGGTCCTTCAGTCCCCCTCCACGTCTGAGTCAGCRTACTTGAGCTCACACTTGACGTCGAAGGGCTTGTCCTTGGCCTCGCGAGACGCCTGTGAGTCCCCAGCCTGCAGCTGGCTGTTACCGCAGTCGGGCTCCGTCTCATAGCCGGTGTCATGCGCAGGCTTGGGCTGCTCCCCGCTCTGGTGGCTGACACTGCCCTGCTCCACCAGCGTCTCTTTCACGCTTTGCTCGCAATCAGAAAAATCTGACTTGGTTTTCTTCTTACCGAGCAGCATCACAGAGCGAAATTTCAAGCACTGCCCTGGCAAGTAACCTTTGTAACAGTTGTAGGAGAGCAGGCACAAAAAGAGAATGAAAAAGAAGAGGAAGAGGAACATCAACAGGAAGTTATCGTTTGATTTGAGGAACATTGTCTTTTCTGGGACCGCATCAGGAATTGAATTGAAGAGCTCTGTGTTGGAGGCTACACTTGTTAGGACAGGGCCAATGGGCTTTGTTAATATCCTTGCTGTCGTTACTGGTACCATGTGAGTGGTCGAGGTGAGAGCAGTAGACCCCTCGGTTGATACAGCTGATGCTTTCGGCACATCACTATTACCTTCTGTGGGTGCGGCTGTCTCGGTGGGGCCCACTGTGGTATGCTGCATTTTTTTCAGTTCCAAAACATGCTTAGCCAGCACTTGAGAAAATTTTTTATTTTTCACTTTCTCTTCTGACAAACATTGGTAAACACCACTGTCTCCTTCTGATAAATTGAAGATGAGAAGTGCCTTTTCCAGCAGACGGTACTTGGGACTCTCCACTCTCAGCACATCATCCTTGAACTTCCAAACTACCTGTGCCAGATTGGACTTTTGAGAACACTTGAGTTCTGCTGTGCTCCCATGCTTGAATGTATGCTGTAGGGGATTCTCTCTTACTTTATCTGGAACATCAAAATAAATGTGCAGAGTATCAGCAATGATTCCAGTTTGCTCTAATCTGTACAGCTTCACCAGACTGTGCTACAGTCTTACTGGAAGCATGAAGATTATGGCATTCACCTCACAAGACCAGTGGACAGCATGCAGGAAATAATCTCAGTGAAATACTAAGCTGCACGTGAAACATAAAGACAAACTWAGAGATGGGACACCTCAACTCTATGCGAGCCTCCACTTCTAGATAAAGACGAGACCTCACTGATCCACAACTGCATGTGCACCTGAGACAAGTCATTGTTTGGGCAAAGATACTGTACTTTGTCTCACTTTATATCCAATTAGTGCATTTTAAGTAAATCAGCAACAACAAAATATCCAAGAGGAAACTGAATGAGGAACTGTCTTCTGAAAAAGGGATACTTGCACTTATAGCACACCCACAACGCCACCCAACAAGTTAACAAAAAAAAAAAACAGACAAAGCTCTCACGGATTCCATGTTTTGCTTGGATTAGAAATAAAAAGCAAGTACATCAAACTCTTAAGAGCTTTTTTCACTGCAGCTCAAATCGCCTGTAACTCTACTCCTCTTTATGATCTCCTTGATCTGGTGGCAGCAGCACACATAATAAAGGAAGGACCTGCGGCTACTTGGTCTTAAAGCACTATGGAAGGTACTTCAGCTGCTCTATATCATGTTCTGAATTCCCCTTCCCTCCTCACCATAAAACCTTTTTTTTYGTCAGAATCATTTAATCTGATCTAGCAGCAATAACCAAGCACTTGTCAAAGCTCACAGTAGAATGTCAAATGCTGCATCAAAGAGACAGAGGCCTCTGCAATAGAAGTACTTCTGGAATTGCTTTCATTCACAAGTCATTGTTGAGGTGCCCCCATTCATTTCAGGGGGTTGTGCACTGCACACTGAAATGCATACAAACACAGATAGTTTTTAAGACAACATGCAGGTTGTACAGATGTTCAAATATTCAAAGCAGAATTCATACCTACTAAAAACGCAAATGAATGTTGAGATAATCACAAAAGCAGAGCTGAACTAAACAGTTTTACCATTCCACCTAGACATATGAAAGAGCTCTTCAAAGAMCAACTCACCAGAACAAGAAGATGCATCTCCACCTATGTTTTGAATCCAGTTCCTGTAAAATGAAGTCCAATCATTACAACTTCAAATCTTGTTTCCTGAAGTCTGCCCATCCCCTTGTACTTAATAAGAGTCATCTTATCTAAACAGCATTAGCAGACATACATGAATAGGAAAAAGTCTGTATTTTAAAACATCCAGTTTTTAAAATTCCATTTATCAGTAAGGGACAAGACTGATTAAATACTGATTGTAACTGTATGGTAATTAAAGGAWACTATTACCTGTCCATTTCACCTTCTTTAAAAATATCAATGCAGGAAGCTTCAAGGGATTTCCAAGCACAGTAAGGATCCCTTGCTAAAACACAGTCAACACAAGTGGTGTACTTGTCACAGAATGCCACTGGAGACTGCACCACACCAGAATTTGAACCAGCAAAGAGGTATCTTCTGCCCTAAAGAAAACAAAGCATAACAAAAAAATCAAACCCAAACAACCCAATTCATGGAAAAATTTAAATATTAATAAAGGGTTGCATATATACAGCCATTTTTGTAAAAACTGATGAATKAAGAGAATAAGCATTTGATTAACTTTTTTTTTTCTAGAAAGTTAACTTGAAACTACTACAGCAACACTGAAAAGTGCAAAAAGACAATGAAAAACTGAAACAGGTGCAGTTTATGACAGCGGAAAGTAACCATGTCTAACTATGGCTTTATCACACCGTTTTTCCAGAAATACGAATGCAATAATCCTTCTATGAGTCAAGGCAAGACCAGACTGCAGCTGGCACACATGAGACTGAGCAAGCAAGGATTGCTCTGTGCAGGACCTGCTACTGTTAACCCAAAACAGCCCTACTGCCTTTAGCTCTTCAGCCAACCAGTGCCTGCAGCCACATCAGCATTATTCTTAAGGAGAGTCAAACTCAGTCTAAAGAATCACTCTTAAGGAAGAACACTAGTAGTATTCCCAGGAAATAGCACTGGCCAACACCTAGGAAAATGGGAATATAATCAGAATGGCTGATTGCTGCTGGGGATTCCAAACCAGTCTGACTTTGAGCACAGCAGGAAAAGAACAACTCATCCTTATAAAAGGCAGGCAGCTGCTGTATTTCACTCATGTGCTTTAGAGCTCAGGGAAAATGATAGCTAAAGAGACACTGTGACTTTACATATTATCAGGCAATGCCTCAAGAAAGAGGTTGCAAACCAAAACTGCTGTGCCTGACYCACTACTCCTTTGACAGGCTCTGCACAGAAAGCTGAATGGCACACCCCACCTTGGCAGTGGGCTGGCTTCATCCCGAGGAGAATTATCAAGCAGATTTATCAGCACCCTACTGCAACTACCAGACAAATAAGCTGGATCCAAGCATGGAATGGCTTTTCCTGTACTGCAGMCATACAGATCTCAGCACACAGAAACATACTCGGGGTCATGTCTGCAGTGAGACTCCAGCGGGATGAGTACGGTCACAAAGAAATGAGCAGACACCCAAGAAGAGATTCAAAGTACAGAAACATTTTTAAAGATCTTAAGTTCAGGTGCACACGTTTGGTCTTGACATCATAAACAAGCCCAAAAAAACAACTGACAGAACATCTTAAGGCTGAGTTCAGGTTTTGGGGCTCACTGACGTTCTGCTCTTTTAACTAAGGATGTAAGGAGGTTCTGCCATGAGAACTCAGAACAGGTCAGTCTCTTTAATGCAATGATCATGACAAAGTCTCTAGAGGAAGGTGCAAGATCAAGGGCAAATSAGTTTGAATCCATCTTGCATATGAAGTGTGCAAACTGCTTTCAAGGAAACTTGACACTGGAAAATGCAAGATAAAATAGGATCAAAAAATAATCTCCTGGCACTGCTGGAAGATACAGTTTGAAAGATAGTCAAACATACATTCAAATGCAGTCTTCCATTCTGAAATTTAATACATTATTGTTGGACTTTGCTGCAGAGCTCACAGAAGGAATTCTACAGTCTTGGAGACATACAACTTCTTAGGAAAGCTTCCCATTCTGCTCGAAGATTTCCACAGTTCACCAAGCACTGCTCATGCCTTTAGTGCCCTGCTGAATAATGTTGCAACAGTGTAACACTGTGCATGGGTTGTAGTGTCTWGGCATGTTTCCCAGCTCATATATCCAAGAGTTCAGGGAGCAGGCAGYGAGCTGAGCAAACCATTTCAAGAAAACTGAGACATGCCTTTCAGTCCAGCAGGAGTTAAGATGATCTACTGTAAACTCATCTGACTGTGTCCACCACCCTCCACACGTTACAGGAAAAATGTACAGAACATGGGAACACRGAAATTTTCACTTGCAGAAGTCACAAACTGTCACTCTCCACAGGGCTGATGCGGGAAACAGTGTTTTATTTCAATTCTAAGCTCTGAGAGAAGTTTCTTTGTGAAAAGACAGTGCATTCCTTAYGCAGTCTCTATGCCATGCCTCACACTCTGCCCCTTTCTCTGGATATCCTTGAGGAACTGAGCATGTGGCACCTGGACCCAGAGTGAATAAATTCAAAGACATTATTTCTACACTATTCTTCACTAGCAAGTGTGTGCTGAAACTGCTACATGAAGTGTCTTTGGTATCAGGCTATAATACACATCTCCTCCTTTGCACTCCTCTGAAATGGACAAATCATAATTAAGCCAGCACAGAATGATCCCCCAATCAAAAGAATGAGTATTAGCACATTTATTAGAAGAGCTATCTATCATTACCTTCTATGACTGGGCATATTCTAAAACTTGCTGTCAAAGCAAGTAATTTGAAGCTTTCTCTGCAGATTAAGCAAATACTTTGTTCATGTGAGTAAATTATTATTTAGTATAGCTAACAYAGTTATATATACATATACACRTACATAACATATATGTCTACACACGAGTTGTCAGTGTGATGTATCATACAAAAATACGTATACAGAAAACTAAGTACAGAAGTTTTTAATCCTGCTTTTCTTTTGTCTAGGTAAAATATACTCTCTCCTTACTTTTTATTATAAGCATGGAAGGATAAATAAGCATGCAAGAAGAGCTTGTAAAAATTATGGCATATAACTCTATTCCACTGAGCTGATCATGCTGACATGCCAAATTTTATTAAATATCACACAAAAATAAAAGCTGTTTCAAAGTATTCATAAATCCCTAARCTGAAGAGCACTTACAGATCACTAGGTAGATACAGAATGTTGATATTACTACCAAATACATCTAAAGAGGCATTCATTCCTTATGAAACACAGAAAATCTCACTGATGCTACACGTGACTTTAGGCAGATATATTCATGGATGTGAAGGTCTGAGTAACTAGGTCCASAAACCTTACTCATATACAAATTACACACACTGATTATCTCCCTACTGTCACAAAATCACTCCAGGATTAAACCAAGCGACTGATGAATGGTGCAGGACAGCTGCCAGATTTGGAGCCTGCAGCAGGTCTTGTGCCATACAGCTGGAGCTGCAGCTGGTGCCCCACTGGGCAGACAGGACCTCATCAGAGATCCTCACCCACAGCTACAGCAACGTGACTGCTYTCACGACACATCCAGCATGCACGAGTCTGTGAGATTCGGGACAGCAGAAATCAATGAGCTACAAAACTACGAGTCTCTATGCTGGGAAACCGCTCTCCCTTTTAAGGTCTATTTCCTCAGAACCACACTCCACTCCTTTGCTAACCTTAATCCCGGGGATTTTTCCTCACAAATCTACAGTGGCCACAAGRGGTCAGGTTTTTTACATTACTCCTAACCTGAAATCTGGTCTCATAAAACATCTTACAGTTTACAGTTTMCAGCTTCCACAAACGGAAACAAAGTGAAGACCTGCATACACGTGCCCCCCAGCCCTTCCCCCACATACCTTCAAATGCTTGCCAAACAAACTGAAATGCAGCAAGCAATAAGTGATTGCTGCAGCATGGTGAGTGACAGATGCAGACTCTGGCTCTCCAGTGCACAACAATTGATTCTTGTCACAAGGTCACAAAGTGGTACAAAGAAGTTTTGTGAAAGAACAAAATGAGATGAATGCTGTGATGCTTATACCACTTACTGGTTTGGATGAAAGCAAGAGAGTTTGGACTGGTTCAAAATTTGGAAAAATTTGCGTTTCTTCAATAATATGCATTCCATTTTCATAACTGATAGCTTTGTGCAGGGCTCCTCGATCTGAAACAACAGAGCAATATATTTAAGTAAGATACTTGAAACAAAAAAGCAGGAAAAAAGCCTGCACAATTGCTGTAAATTGTCTCAATAATCTGCATGCTCTTCAGCTGAATAACTCTCGTGTCAAAGACAACCATTAAACTTCCCATCATCAGGACCCCACGGCAAGAAATAACGTTTTGGTTCACAGAATGACCAGTTGGGGATTATACTGTGCGGTGTTGCTGAACTCATTGAAGCTTTGCTGTTCTTTTCCTGCAATATTTTTTCAAAGTATTGTCCACTTACTGTGCACCTTACCTTTTAACAAAAACACCAGGTGGTGTAAAAGCACTGTAAATATGGAAATCTCAAGAGTTTCTGTAAGAAAACTAATGAATCAGCGCAAAATTTAAAAAAATGCTTTGGAAAACTCACCTGTACCAATGAACATAATATCATAGATGGTGCCATTGAGTGCTCGGACTCTGTCTACTACAATCTGTGTATACTTCACATCTCGCTTTACTAGCCGAGGTCTGTCTCCCACTGGGGTCACTGAGTCATCCATCAGGGGGTGATCTTTAACAAACTGCAATGTTTTGTCGGGTAAATTCAGAGAACTCATGTAGTTTGATGCTCTGGCTTCATTGTTTATACACTAGGGAGGAGGTGGGAAAAAAGAAGAGAAAATCAAATTGTGTAATTTACCTGTACAAAATCAAGACAATAAAAGAGCAGTTGGATGCACTCTCTTCTCCRCATCATTTTGGTCAGTAACCACACCTGTATGCTATACTCATTGTACCAAGGAAGGTCCTCAGGTCTCACAGCACTTTGGCTACTGGGATGTACTAATCCCTGAGCTTTGGAATACATTTTTGTTTGGGTCCAAAATATATTCTACGAAAACATCCCGTCTGTGCTATCATGCATCTTCACTACTTTTAATGGTAGTCTCTTGAAGCACCAGCAACAATACGACTCTACGGAATGTAAGGAAGTAAGGAAAGCATCAAAGAGACCAGTACTAGGAAGTTTTACTTTGCAGAACAGTGCACTGCTACAYTGGATAAACATGCTGATTCTGATCAGACAATGCAACAGTTGTTATACTACATTTTATCTGAACTAAAAACTACATTGAACTACTAAGTTTTAACTACTAAAAACTACTGAGTTCCAGTTCTCAACGAGAAAATTATTGACAAAATAATGAAAATAAAAACTCAGCAATTAACTTAATTCTAAACTTAAAAACTCCAAAATTCTAAATTAAAAACCAAGAATTTGATTCCCAAATAAGAAATCCGGAACTTGAGTGTTCTACTACRAAGTCTTTACAACAGGAAGTAACCAGGTGAGGGCAAACAAATAAATCATTAGCAGGTTATTAGTATTCCCTAGACTGTTTACTACTGAGCATTAAAAAAAGTCATCAGATCCAAGATTACAGAAACTTACCGCACCAGGCCGAGGATTAGGAATTTCCCCATTGTATCGTACCCACTTGGTATGAGACTGTTCTACTGTAGCACTCTGCATGTATTTTCCTTTAGAGAAAACCTCTTCTACAGTAGACAGATTGTATGCACACACTGCTGACAACCCCACATTATTCCTGTAAGTTCAGAGAGAAATTAGGGAAAAAACCAAAACCCAACAAAACACAGGAGTAATTGTTGTTTTCTTGTAGTAACCAGCTGAGATGAAAGATACTTAATCAGGAAAAGGCTATAGCATACTTACAGTTGTGGGGTGAAGACTCCATATATCACTGGTTCCTTCAAAGTTGGAGATTTGAGAATAAAAACATCATTGATAACATTGAAAATTAAATTCTTATCAGGGATGGTACAAATCAGTCTGGCCTTGAGAAAGGAAGTCCATTTTTTCTGCAAGGTCCTTAATCCTCCTTGGTCCCTCTTATGGTATTAAAAAAAAATAAAAAGGTGTTTGTGAGGAGAACTATAAGAATTTCTGCATTTAAGAAACACTGCTGTACAGCATGAAATTACTAAACCATGATATTTTATAACATTTCATCCACAGCAATATCAGTAAATGCCAATACATTCAGAAACAAAACAGTATGAAAGCTACAGGAAAATTGATTCAACAAAAATAATGCAAATTTATTTCTATTGCACATACAGGGAAGATGAAATTTGAGTTAATGAAGAATATGCTTCGGCAGCACTTGAAAAAGTTGAGATGGGCCATGTATAATGAGGAAAAAAGTAAAATAAGAATGATTATACAGTTCTTTAAGAGCATTTGTTCTGTGACATCAAAACTGATTTAAATTCTAATGCTGCAATATGCCTTCAAACTTGCCTGACATTGACAATTTCATTGGAAGAAATCCAGCAATGGTTTAAGCCTTCTAACAGTTACCATCTTTATTAAGAACTTGCACAGCTAAAATGCAGTTAAGATATATTGACTAGAAACATTTCAAAGTCAATTTTATAATTGACCTGTAGCTCTGATACTCCTTTTAAAGAGCGATTTTAATTTATATTGAAAGAGTATTAACATTTCCATTTAATATTTCCACTCATTACCCAGTTGTATATGCAATGTATTAAAGAAAATCTGCTAAATTTATTAAAACAATTAAGYATAAATAATTACAGATTTGCAACCTGCCACTGATTTCCATTTCAAACAACAGTCTGAAATATATAACATAACAAATGAAGCTCTCATATTTCACAATACTCCCCTTTTAAAGTGTGCACAAGGTGTTAGTGGGCAGAGTGCCATAATAAGCCCCATCTAAACCTGCCTCCAGCTCCTTGTTTAATGGAAATCTCAAGGGCACTAACTTGTTATTGATGTTTTGACTTCCCTGACTAAATACAAAACAGTAAAGCCAAAAAAAACCAAACTTTCAACCTCGTAAAAATGAAACAGCCAGATAAATTTCCTGTTGGAAAAAAAGGAAATTGATACATTCCACTGGGAAAGTTTTTGTTAAATAAACATTTTCTACTGAAAAAAACTTTCATCAGCAAGACACTTAACCAGCACTCCTGAGGATGTATTTGAATCAGCTTAACACTCAGAGGTTTAAGCACAGAAAGTGTGACAGAATCAGGCTGCTGGTGACCATTTCTCTTCAGGCTAGGGCAGCTGTAGCAGCTTCGTAGAAGTCCCATCTGCTAGACCACAGTCAAGAACTATTTTGCTGTGGACAGTTTTGTTTGCATACAGCTACTTCAAAGTCACTTGAGACACATCCCATCTACTCAGCTCCAATCAAAGTCACTTCTTCACAGGGAGCTGTACTTGTTTAAAAAAAAAAAGACAATGAAAACTGGGGAGACACTTCTCTATTGCTGCATTTTGTCATGGTTATTTCGTTTCCTCCCAGAGGAGTGAAGAACCCCCAGATTTCACAACTGTGCAAAACAGACCAAGTATATATATCCACAAAGCAAGCATTAGGCCTTCTMAGTTCTGACAAACTGATTGGAACTGCTCATTCATTAAGATTCACTAAATCAAATCAATTCACCTGGCAGTAAGTCCATAGTAATGAATGCTTTTTCACACACACGCAAGATTCTAAGAGATACAGTAAAAGTGAACTATCTCCCACCTTGCATACTCTAGCTATTCTTGGAATCATCAGTTTTCCAACAAATTCATACTCCACAGACACCTCAGTGAAAAAGAAGTATATCTTGTCATCTTCTCCATCTGTGCTGTTTGGATCTGCTCTTATCACATCAGCAAAAACAAAGTTGGGCTCTACGGACACAAACAGAAATAATCTGCTGTTATATATGCAACTACTAACTTGATTCCATCAAATACCCTCAGACACTGTCTTTCAACCAAACTCCAAATTGCATTTACCTCTTCTCCAGTCACTGACCTGCCTACACAGTTCGCTGYCTATAGTATGAATAGCATTGGTAAAAAAATACAAACCACCAGAAAATGATCAGAACCAAAATAAAACCAAAAACAAAACCTATGTGAAAGCACTAATATACCTGAGAGATATCTATGATGTGGCAAATCATTACTTCAGCATTCTTCGGGCCACACTCCAATGTGGTTTTTAAATGGGCCTGGAGAGGTACCCCTCCCTTGCCTGCCTCTCCTCTATTTCAGCTATTAACTGAARCACTAAAAATGACAGTGCCATTACAACACATATTACTAAACTCAGAATACTGTACTTTTTGGACACAATGATCACGATTTTGGTCCTTTTTGGCACAAAGTCTCAAACCTCTGAGAAATTACAAAACTGCAAATTTTGAAGTTCAGGAACTGAAAGAGCCAAGAACCATGATCAGTTCAATTTGAGAACTTATTCAAGATCAAAACCATTCCATTCCTTACTGTATCATAACTTAGCGAGGATGACCAAGCAGAAAAGAAATAAACTGTTTATGCCAAGTTGAAGTGTGTATGTTCTGAAGCTGTTCTCATCATCAATGCTGATAAAAATCCTGAAATTTCAAAATAAAATCTCTTGATGGCATGCATGAGGGCGCACACTCACAGTGCATGCCAGCATAACAAAATCCATCTCCTTGAGACACCTGACAATTGCTCCTTACCCAGGCTTGACACACACTCTGTACCATGATGCTGAACAAGGTAAAGTTACTTGTGTGGGCCAGTTGTCATGACCACTTACCATTAAGCCAAGGTATTGCATACTCTGTTCTCAGAGGACTTTGATGAGAATGCCGTGAAATAATAGGTTCACTTCCCAAGAAATTGTAAGAAGTCCCAGAATAAAGCTCCTCATCTTCAACACAAAACCAAAATATTAGCACTTAAGGACTCGATACCAAAAAGAGTGCATAAATATTTTGTGAGTCTATGTAAGTTTAAACTTCCCACAAGAAAAGATAAACATGTATTTCCTCTGAATTGCCCTAGACATGTCTTTCATGTTTACATTTCTGCTGATGATTCTCAAGCCTAATAAATCCACACTTGGGTTTATTACAACTCTAACATGAGAACTGACTAAAGACAACGTAGTTTTTGTGSTACTTTAACACTTAACATGAAAACCTACAGTTTATGTAAACACATGCAAATTTACTTAAATATATCARAAGTCTGGAATTATTTTCCGCTCTTTCTATGCCACCATTATTCAAACTCGACTTGTACAATGCAGAGAGAGCATGTTCTTTTTTTTTCTCATTTCCCRTTTCATGCTAAGTTGAGCTTCTCTCTTATGATCGCGAGCCACTCAGGTAAAAAATCTCTGGCTTTCTCAAACCAAGATTCTGTGGTGAGCTTCCATGTAGTAAGTACACGTACAATAAATACCTCACTTCCCTATTCTGTCACATGCCTTCAGGACAGACAACAATACTACTCATTATATTTACTGAAATTACAGTAATTGATATCACAAGGGCAGTCTAAGTACATTTATAGTATCTGAACTAAGTCTGTTTAACATCAGGAAATACAGTTTGAAAATTAGACTTTTAGAAGCTTCTTCCAAAAGTGCCTAGAGTGTGAAGTTCTCCTTTTAAGAAAGATACTATGGTTGACTATAGAAGTATTTTAAYGTCTATACAGATACACAGTAAAGACAGATATCTCTGGATGCAAGCTACCATTTTGATAATGACTGGATGGTGACAGYGGAAAAGATAGAACATTTTTAAAAATAAGAACAAGAAATGCAAAGTCTGAACTTACCAACCATAACAGATGTGTAGCTTTGAGCTGGATCAAATGGACATCTGCCCTTACCATCTTCATTTTTACCTCCAAGTTCAAAAGAAATTAAATTCTGTTGAAAATGACAAAACTGTTAGCAATTTTTTCTATTCAACTTGTGCAAAGTTACATGAAAACTAAACACTAAGTAATGTGCTATATCATCAACTTCCAGCATCAAAGGCATTTTGTATAAAATTACAGAAGGCATATGTGTTTTCAGAATGTTTTATCATGCGCCATAGACAGAGAAGAAATACGATCCTATAATTTGTGAGGGTGGAAGGAGAAAAGAGCAAAACACGAAAAGTTAAATCCAGACAGACCTCAAGAAAGAGTGCTCAAAAAACCTAGACATCAGGAAAGGCAGAGAAGTTAACTGATACACAGAAAGAACTGGTAATTATTGAATTAGCCTGGAAAAAAAAGCCGAATCTTAGAAATCAAGAAAGCCTTCTGAAGTGGATTTAGCTATTTTTGAGATGATGTTAAATTTGTGAAAGAGGGTATAATCCAACCAGGCTTTAAAAAGCAACTGAGTACTTTGGCTGCTAATTTATAAATCCCTTAAAATCAAGAGAATGAGGATCAGAAAGCTGAACTGTAGCCACAGTACTGAGGAAATAATCAGTTATACTGTGTAATGAAGACACTGGAAGCTTAAGGCAGAAAAAATTACAGAGTTCTCAATTTTTTAATTGCTAAAAGCTGTAATAAGGAAAATGATACAAGAGTCAGCACTGAGGAAAAAAAAAAAGAGTTTTAATTTTGTGCCAAGACTTCACTTTGAAGGATTCAGCACTACAAATCTTTGGCAYAGCCAGCAGCAAAGACAAGCAGAGACAGGAATCTAAGAAATTTCAGGGAGATTTGGTAACGGGTGGAAGTTGCAAACAATGTGATTTCAGTTCCAGTAACTGGTTTCATGCTAGCAATACAAAAAGAATTATAGAAGCTAAGAAAAAGTAAATCTGCAGTTAAGACAAGAAGCATCAATCACTCACTCAGTGCTCTGAAAAAAGGAGCAGTGAGGTTTACTTCCATAGTCCACCATTATGCTGGGACAGTGCAATAAAGCCTCCTAACTTTATGATCAGAAATAAAGATGCAACAGTTTTGGGAATGGAGACACACTCATCATCCAAGCTGCTTTTAAGCTACAGCTGTTGCTGGGTCAAAACATATACATTTCTTACCAGGTAATCACACGTTGGCTGAAATGCATTAGTTCCACACACGTAGAGAAAAGTATCATTCAGCTGTTGCAAGACACGCACGTAATTACGACACTCTGTCTGTAACAGAAGATGAGGAAAAGACTAGTCTGATAAACTATAGCTTAAACATTCCAACATAAACAACGTTGTGCAGCCAGCTTGCCAATCACTACTACTTAGGTGACATCACACCAGAGAGCCCAGGTGACACATGGGTGACATTGGAACACCATCTCCCTACAGTCTCCAGGAACTCTAATCAGTCCTGCAGCAGCTGTTTTCTACAGTCAGTAGTGGGCAGTTGCTGCAGTATCCTAGCAGGGTACCATGCTCAGCAGGGTCCATCCCGTTCTATGGAAGGACAATCTCCAAACACACATCCAATCCATGGCAACAACTAGTTAAATATGAAGTGAGTTTTAGACTTTGTCATCCCTTATATACCTAGATGAAACAGTGACAGCCAAGGCTGCTGCTTAAGTGCAAAATCTCTAATACCCTTAAACTAACTACAAAGCTTTGTCACTTATAGCCATCTTTTTTTCTTTTTTTCCAGCCTTGATACCATCCAAGGAAGAGCCTTGGTATCTTTTGCTCTGTAATACAACATGGAGATTGAGCAAAACCTTTAATAAAAGATACAATAAAAATTCAGAATAATAATGAAGTAAAATTCTAAACACCCACTTAGAGAGAGTGGAAAAACCCAGTATCAACAACATCCCTTAATTCTTGCTGGTAAACTGCCAGATCCTGCCACTAAACTGTTGTTCCATGATCTTCTTAATCAAGTTCATGCACTGGCCTTACCGTTCCTTCTTATGAGACAAACTAGGTATTTCTGTGACTATGGGAGAAAACTGCAGAAGAGGAAGAGTAAAACCAGTTTTCTGTGCTTGAACAGCTTCATGAATTCTTGCTGCTGGCATTATACAGCATAGTGCTGATGGGTGGGGGAGAGAACTGTAAGTGAGAAGTGTAAGGGAGAAGTGTAAAAAATAGCAGTAGTGGTTTCATCCCTTGACCCTTTAGAAACTATTGCACTGTGCAAAACATCATGGCTAACACATAAATGTGACTACTAGAAGGTTACAAGTACAAAAGGTGATAAAAAAGCATGGCTGGCAATAAGTGTGAGTTGCTAAACTGGAAGAGGAGAAAATAAAAGAAAACAAATTCAGAGCTCTGGCAATGTATGTGTTTACAGGGGCAATAATTTTTGGGAGGACTTGTGGAGATTCTCACACAGTCTGCTAAACACACACACATGCGTATAAGAGAAAATCAGATCTCATATTCATCATGGCTGTATGTGAGCRTTATCAGCAGCATCCCCAAGTGAACTAGAAACCAAAGAAAATATTCTCTGATCCCATCCTGAAGAGATAGACAAGGAAGAAACCTTAAATATCTGCCATATCTCACATCTGAATCATGTACTGATGGTCATCAGTGGTCAGTCAAGGAAAGTAAGTAGCTAGTCAGAGGGAGAGAGCTCACTTCCACCCTGATGAACCACACGAATGTAGGGTAAATATCAGCCCTGCATGCAGGATTTGGGGTTTTTTAACAGTGCAAACCAAAGAGGCTGGAAGTTCAAGGATCACATCCCTCCAAGTGCAGAGTAGGTCTGCTTTTTGTACTCACAGGACTAGCAGACTTCTACTTTCAAACCTGGGCTGAAGGCCTGACTGTCAGTCTTGCCCAGAAAATCCTCGCTTTACTGCATCATTAAATGAAGTGGTATTACACAACAAAAAGGTACATCCACATACATCAACTACCTCAAGTAAACCATCTCCACAGAGAGGCAAAAGGAGCAGGCCAGCCTGCGCCCTGGCAACCATGAGGAGTCAGTGGCTCCCAGACCACCACGGGACTCTGCCAGCTGGCAGGAGGTCTCGCTGCTCAGGTGCTGGGAAACTGTTTGAGCACTCTGGGTCACACCCGCCAAGCAACACAACACACATATACAGAGTTAGTGAAAAAATACACTGGCCTAATAAAAAACCCCTATGCCTTAAAGCAAAGTATTCAAAATTAATCATTAATTCTGTGAAGTCAAATGTTGTGAAGGAATTACTGCACTAACAAAACACAACAGTTGCTATCAATTACTTCAGTGAAAGTATATTGGTTTTATCATGTTAATGGAAAACCATTAACATTAAGCATATCAGGGTATGTTCTGATTTTCAAACACTCAAATAATATTCAACCAAAAAAAGGAACAAAGAATTAAAAAAAAAAGAAAGACTAGGCATGCTGCAGTCTCYAATGCTCAAGTTAATTTAAAAAATACTTAGGTGACTATTTTGAAATTTTCATTTCAAACAGCTGCAGACTTTCTTCTTTCAACATCACTCCACTTGAAGTAAAATGTGCAAGATCCTTCTCAAAGTTCAACAGAAGTACATACCTGTTCTGATTTGCCCTTGACTGCACATTTAGTCCTTTTATCTTCTGTGACCTTCCAGTGTAACTAAGTGAAAAAACATGCAACAAAAGGGCACATTCAAAGTTCTTTAATTCAATACAAGGTCTGAAAATGCTGCAGTAACACACACAAGCAAAGGAAATACTAAGACTAGCTAGAGCAAATGCAAGACATTTTGCAAGTAGCAATGATTCAAAGCTATTTTTTTCCCAGGGAGGTGACATTTTGAAATTCATGTGCCTTAAGCAGAACTAAAYTACCATCTTTTGGGTTCATAATGARAACTCCCCACAAACTGCTAACAAACTTTTCATGACCATTTGCATTAGGGAAATGCAACTGTTTAAATATTTTTTCATTTTGAAGTACTTTCAATTTCATTAGTACTTGAATAAAAAACAGTTGGAGGAGGACAATCAAAGAAAACTTACTGGACCAATTTASACTATACTGAGTACAACTTTACAACTATGTTTTATATGAAAGTGCCCACCACCACCCATGAACATGCTCTTCAGATTAAAAATCATATGAGCATCTTCCAAAGCACCCTGGGTGGGAGTCCATGCTGCACCTCTACATGTCAGCCTGTGTTGCTGACAGGATGAAAAGCAGGAGCCTGGGAAGGACTTGGAAGCAATACAAGATTAGCAGACTTCTGCCTGGGCTAATCTACTTTGAGAAGCCAGCACCAGCATATCCAAAGTACTTCTCTGAGACAGCTGGATCAGACCTGTCTGCACACTGCCCACTGTGCAGATATACCTAGACACAAAACAGAACATGAGACAGAAACGACAGGGCCTTTATTTGCAGCACATCTGCAGCCTGCCACAACCGAGCAAGCCCCAGCTTTGCTTCTGTTTCAGATTACTTTTTGATTCAGAATAACAGAAGATGTCCCACTCCTGACAGTAAGAAAACAGGTAAAAACCATCACAACACATGATACCTGCAGTCCCTCTCAGCCAGCATCTTGCCCTAAGAAGAAAATGCCCAACTTTTTACTCTAATTACTTGTCTACATCCAAGCTCTCTCTCCTCCCTCTTGTTTACTCTGTAAAATTTTCCAGAAACAATACTGAAAGTAGCACATACACAGTAATTTCTCTTTGAAGTACCTATTGGCCTAAATTCAATGCTACTGATATCAGGAAATTAAGTCAAACTTGGAGTATGAGATTAACATGGAGGATAATGAATTGAAGGCGTACCTCGTGCTGCTTCTCAGCAATATTCACTGCATTTAAGGCAAAGATTACTTCTCTGGCTCCTACATATAGAACATTTTTGTCTTCACTTAACAGCAAGGTTGAATAGTTTGACACTTTTGACTCATTAAAATGTATTAGCTGGACCTCTGTTGAAATGGAAAAAAAATAGCATCGTGTGAAGAAACACAATCACTTAGGGTCAAGTTTATGAGTCATTTATCATAACAGCTGTTGGATAATTCGAAAACAACAAAGGTTAGTTCAGACAAGCTATGTAAAAGACAAGCGACCMGTCAGAAACTTGGTTCAGCAGAAACAGCAGCTACCATCAACAATATCAAAATCACTTCTCCCCACTTTCTCATCCAATTTCAAAKGCTCAAGTACTTCCCCTTGTGATGATCCTCTACTCACTTCTTCCCTTTTTTTTTTTCTTTTGACCTGCTTTTTCTAAACTTCCGTTTTCCACATCTACTTTCAGGTCACTCCTCACCTTTTCCTTTCCATATACCAATCTGTGGAAAATCAAGTCAGTCATAAATCCCTTGCAACTGCCCTGAGCAAATCTTACAAAATACCCTGCAACTTAAGACAACCCTTCAGCATATTGCCATAACAGAAAGAAGACACAGAAGCAAACAAGAAACTGTTTGCAGGTGATTGTGAAGTGAAAACCAGAGATGAAACGCAACAAAATAATAGCATGAGGGAAAAAATCAAGGAGAGGAGAAATAAGATGAGAAAAAGAGGGAGATATGAGAGAAAAGGCAATGGAATAAGGAAGTATGCATAATCGACCAGAATGGCTTGGAGAAAGATGACACAAACTGACTAATGCAAAAGTGTATTTTTTCTGAATGTACAACCATAATGTAAAAATGACTGAAAGCCTGAGAGACCATATTTTGTACAAGAAGACACAAGATTAATTAAGCATTGCTTCTTCACATACAGATGAAAACAGCATACTATTACTTCCAATTCTATCATTACTAATTGCACATTTTCAACTGTAGTACTCGAGAAACATTAATTTTAAATTATATCCTCAAGCATGTAATTTTGATATCTTTTACTTGGCAGGAAAACTTTTCCCGAATGGATGAACTGGTTCATACAACTTCACTAAACTAAATTCCTTCTCCTACTCAAAGTAAGTTTCAAAAACTTAAATGCAACAATCCCTAGAGAGAAAAATAAAATGGAATGAAAATAAACTCCATTTATTTTGACTAACTTGTATGCGAGTCTGCAGTACAATACTACAGTATTTCATTAAATAGCAACTTGCCCAATTTTAACTACAAGACCGAAGCATCAAGGAGTCTAAGCAGGAACTACAAGTCTTGTCTGGGCCACCCTTTCTGAAAGGCTGTATTAGCTAGTCACTAATTGCTGTACCAATAATCAGGAAAAACACTTCATGTAATCATACCATTATCTGTTTATTCCCACTACATTCTTAATCTCCAYCTATCACAGAATGACTACTCAGAATTTAATATCTTTATTTAAGATTGCTTCATTATACAGCCAATGGATTTGTTTGAATTTGTTCAGTTACTGAACACCTGGGTACCTGAACACCTGGTGCTGCTAATATAAAAGGAAGATCCAAAGAAAAACTCCCCTAAAAATAAAAGCATCCATGCCACATGGGGAGTGGCTGGGGGGCGTGGGGAGTAGGACGAGAAAAGAAGAAGTGCATGTATTCACATAATCTTTGCTCCAGAGCTCTTTTCAGACCCAGGCTAAATTGGTAGACCAAAAACTAAAGGACCCTCTGATTTCTATTACTCCTCTTTGCACTGCATTTGCAGACTCATATTTATTGTATTGGAAGATTATGAATATGTGCAGCAATTTCTTATACAAGAAAAGCATTGTTCTGTGAAAGACTTTCATATCTAGGCACAATAAAATGCTGTCAGAAGAGGGTCAAATGCTAATTTTTTCTTCGCTTGGTGATTTAGTTAGTGCTCAGGATGGCTTRGTGTCAGAATAGATTATTAGTTGGAGAAGCACATTTTATGCTCAGACTCCAGGTAAAAATAATTTTTAAAAAATAAAATATACCTATGGGAATTTTCTCTTGAAGCAAGTTTCAGTTGCAATATCCTTCAACTGAGAAAGGCAAATTTGGAATTCCTCCTTTAAAAAGCTCTGTTTTCAGAGATGCTTGAAGGAATTAAGATCAGTTAACCCAGTGCCTGAATGACTTTTGAATATTCTGATCCTAAACACCTCTTAAGATTGGCAGTGCCAGCAACACCTGACCAAACTCACAGCAGATTGGCTGAAAAAATCRAAAGCTTCAATGAGTCTCAAATCCCACAGAAACCTTGAGGATRTGGCGAAGTCCCATATTATAATACTTAAATGTCTGTTCTTACCTTTGTGCTCCCAAGTGATCCTCGGTACTGGGCCAAATGCTATTGCCASTTCTAGCAACAAACCCCAAACTGCATAAAAAGCACACAGAGCCATCTTCACTGTCCTTGCTCTTCGGGGTTCACTGGATAACTGCAGCAGGTAGCGTTTCTTTGGCAGATGAAATGCAAATCTCAGGGAATATTAGAGACCATGCATTTCAGACCTTGAGAGCAGTGCAACAAGGGAGGCTGGAACAACTGTACAAGTACGTGCTTTTCAGCAGATCACTTCAAGAGAACGCACATTTTCCAGGATGCTGCATACAGAGACTGCCCACACGCTCCACAGGCTGCAGAGCTGCTGAGAAGTGTGACTGAGTGCATTCTTCTGTTTCGCTGGAGAAATAAATGATGCTTTTGAGGGAGGGGAAATAAGAAGTAGAAGAGAAAGTAAACCAAATACTACCAAAAATAGCACTGATCTTGCAGTATTTCTACAGCTGTCTGCATAGCTTAATTTGGATACAAAACACACTAATTGGTGAAAATCATATTTTTAAAAACAATACACACATAACATGGCAAATAGGCAGTAACTGAAAGCAACCATTTCCATCTAGAATCCCAAGTATAAAYACTTTAAATTGTCAATGATGTTTAATGCACAAAACCTGACACCAGTCTGTTCTTTCAACAGTGTGTCAAAGAAAATCCCACCTCTCTAACAATAAACAAAGATAACAAAAATCACTATGACTAAGATCAGAGAGCAAAGGACAAGAGAAGTGCAACATTAATATTAAGTATGGTTACACAAATCTGCCATACATCCCGTACTTGGGATCTTACAGGAGCTTACAGATTGTCTTTTTAGTGAAGTTTTCTATAATGCTACTAATGCACTCAAAATGTTCAGGGGGTAGAAATACAGCTACAGAAACAAACAGCTAATGTACCGCATATAAAAATAAAGGGAGAAAACACTTCAACAGTGAAACTGTGAGATAGTCTCATGAAAGTCACTGTGTCTTTGAGTCACCTATTAGTGTCAGCCCTAGAAAGACCTGTCCTAATAAATCTGTTCACAGCTTTCTATACCATTTTTTCTTCCAAAAGCGTCCATTGCTCCTGTCTTCCTACAATCACTCCTAGGCAAASACTCCAAAAGAAGTGAGTGCATTCAACAATTCCTAGATTATAAATAGGTTTTGAGGGCTGTACATTTGGAGTGGTGGTGGAAAAAACACGTTGTCCTTTGCAGCAGGGCACACAAGAAGCTAGATTTTTACTGTGCCGTCACTGTCTGAGACACCAAGGTGACTCTAGTAAGAGATACACTACAATGCAAGACAGCTGTAATACCTAGAGGTAATCCAGCAGGAGGGCAAGTGAAGGTGTAATTGCTTTGCATGGCCTGGTTGGGGTAGCATGGGAGGCTACAGGGGGGGTGGCTCCTGTAAAAAGCTGCTAGAAGCTTCCACCATATCCAGCAGAGTCAACCCCTGCCAGCTCCAGATGGATGTGTCACTCACTGGCCAAGGCTGGCCCAATTATAAATGGTGATAATGGCTCTGTGATAATATATTTAAGAGATCAAAAAGAGGTGGTGGCACAGTTTTAATTGTGACCAGTAAAGAGCAGAGTGAGAACATGTCTGAGTAATAAC